>NW_009599637.1:96273-152284 GCF_000690535.1 Cariama cristata | reverse complement strand
TTCAGAGCAAAAGGGAAGTGCATTCCAGCTAGCAAGAGGAAGCGCAGCTGCACAAGTTGGTCTAATTGCAGACATTGGGTGGATTTGATCATCAGATGTCTACTCTGCATAAAATGGAAGTTAAACAGCTAAACATTAATTACTTCTATTATTGCATTTATATATTGAGATGAAAGGGAAAACAACCCACACATCTTGGGTAGTAAGCCAAAGGGAGAGAAGGGAAAAAGCCAAAAAAAATAAAAGCCAAACAGTTGCTGCATCTAAAATGTAAAATGTCTGGGTTTTGCGATGAAAGGTGAAAGGTGCACTGGAGGAAGGTAACACTCTTATAAATGACTCAAACTACAACACTAATACGGTTAGTTAATAAAATAATGTAAACCAAATCAAAGTACACTGAAACTTTTGAGAAGCGTTATCAGGATCAACTTGAATTAAAATTATATTGATAAACATTGCTACGGGTGACCGTAGGGAGTTACAGATAGCAAAAGACAGGGCTGTGTGGCAGCTATGCATGTTCATGTTGGATTTAAGTGCTGCATCTAACAACCTGTCTAAAGGAGGGATTTTTGGTGTTGTGAAGTTATAATTTGCTGTGACCTAATGGTGTGAGGCAAAAACACTTAGTCAACATCGTTGTTATGTCAACCTCATTTTCAACTTAAACTAATTATTTGCCTTTTCTGGTCTCTTAGATGTCTACAGAAATCGTGTTTTGTAAGGAACAGTCTCTCTGTTGCTTTGAGAACCAATACTGACTGGCATTATTGAAAAAAAATATTGCATAGCCTATCTAGTGTGTTGTAGCATTTGCAGCCACAAGACCATGTGAAAGCCTCATAAAATTGTAGCAACCAGGCCTTAAAATTACATAGTGTCTTTCAAAGATAATTTCAAAGAGCAATGATTGAAATAAATACCTCCCTATCTTAAAAATATTCAAATGAAAGATTCAGTATCCACCTTAAGTTTTATGCTGTGAGAACCTCTACTTCAGCACAAAGTGACAGCAAAATAGTTTATATGTTATAATTTTTGTTTGGATTTACTGCAGTCAGTACTGTCCCTGTGTTTCGCTGTGTTTAAATGCAACACTGACCTTACAGAAAATTTTCTTGCAATGAGCAGGCTTGAAATAGTCATAGTGTTACTTGAAAAAAAGTGCTAAGATGAAGAACAAGGTAAGGTACTAAAGGAAAGAAGTGATGTCTGTTAGATGAGCATTTTGTTCATGTCCTCTAGGAAAATTTATATTAATTTTTTTCAGAATTACTTTATTGGGAGAATAGAAACAGCCGTATTGAGTGCGGTCCACTTTTCTGTCCCAGAATGGACAATATTCCTAGAAACAGTGTCAGCTTTCGTGGATGGAAAATTATCTTCCTAGTCTTTATTATCAGGGGTCCCCTGAAACACAAGATTTTTTCTTCCTTGAAAATTAATGCTTTTCCCCTGCCCTTCTTGTGAAAATCTTGCTAGTAAACTTCGTTCTCCGAAGGCAAATGCTAAGGGAGTGTGTTAGCAGAGTGCAAAAGCCATAACTTGTCAGCTGAGAACAGAGAATTGGCAGATTGGGCCCACAGAGCAACTCCTGGCTCGAACCAGAGAAGCTGGTGCTCCTGAAGGACTGGGAGAGCTGGAGGATGTTTCCATGTTGCTTTCTGGTGAGTGTCTGCCTGGCCAAGAGGCAGCGATGACTTCAGGTACCTAGGTGCTTTTCTGCCTTCCCCTGGAAATGTATATAATGAGTCAGAGAGAATGTCTGAGTTTTTTAGACAGCCTTTAGCCAGTAGTCACTTCAGCCTGGGACAATTCTGATTGAAATAAAGTAATTTCCTTACCCAGCTGAGTATATTAAAACAAAGGAGATTATAATAATCTCAACTGGAAAGTGGCTTGATGAATCAGATTCTGTGAAATGTTTCTTTTTTGCCTCTTCCCCCTTTCCATCCTCCTCTTCCTCCAGTTTTCTGTTAATTTGAAACTCTTACACGTCATCGTTTTACTTTTCAGGACCTTTGTCTTATTTTGCTTTGCCCCTTTTTATCCTACTGAAAACCTAAGCAAATTGATAGAGCAAAGCCCAAATACAGTGTCAACAGCCAACAGAGAGGTTTCCTTAGAAGACAGCAGGCAGCAGACTTGTATTTTCTGCTTCACAGTATGGACATGCAGCAAATACGACCAGCTGTTCCATGGAGAGTTTTGGCACAGTGAAACCGTTTTGTGCAATGATGCTCTGGCCTGGCCCCAAACTTTCTTTCTGCTCAGCTCCCTTAGGCAGCGTACTGGAGAGCTGAGTTGGCTGGGGGATGCAGTGTCCCCCCAGCCCAGCCCCTATGTGTCTTCTCTGCAGTTTGAGCCACCTGTGGAGAAGAAATGTTCTTTCTATTGCTTTCTGTTGCTTTTGGCTCTTGCATATCAGTATCAGCAAACACAAGGTTCTTTGTGTCCCCTTCCCTGCCTGGTGGCTGGTTCACAATGTTGAATCACCCAAAACACCTACTCTGCGTTTCTGGCTTGGCTAAGTGACCCTCCCTTCACCCTGGCCTTCGCTTCCTCCTCTTGTGGCAAAAATAGCAAATTCAGTCCTGGTCACAGCAGCTCTTTTTCTTCCATTCCTAGGCATTTCTTCTGAAATTTTCACCTTTAATGGACTCACAAGTACTTTACAACATATCTAGACATGTTACTGCTCTTACGGCATGTCTTTTCCCATCTGTGTTCATGGCTGGAATACGTTCATAGAGGTATTTTTTTAGTTAAACTCTGAATTATTTCTCAATTTTTTTCTCAGGTTTTTGTGTGCATGTTGCTACACAAACTCGGCTGACTTCCATGTGACTCCTGTGCTGTAGTCTAACTGCAGACTAGTTTGGGCATGTACATTGGGAGAAGTTTAAAAAATCCTAAGAAATGATTCTTGCATCTCTTACAGTCCCTGGATACGACCATAGCAATGTGTGGGTATTATAGGTACCCATGGGTGAGCAGGCTGTAATGGCACTGGCACAGGCACTGTTTGAAATCCCTTTAGTTGCTGTATAAGAAGCTGCCATCCTAGGAAGTACCAGTGCTGACGATATGCCAGAATTGAATCTGAAAGTAGGAAATCGAATGAAGTAGGAAATCCCTCAAGAATTCTGGTGATGGCATCCCAGCTAATCTATCTCAAAGGCACCATGGAAATTTACGGAGTTAACCAAAAATATAAAGTGGTGTTAGAAAATATTTTGGAGTCTGATGGAGCCTGAAACTGAGAAAGTTCACTTGGCTTGTGACCGTTTCACTACACCTTCAGGATGTTGGGCACAGTATTTTACAAGACTTCAACTCCGTAGCTGGTTTCTTCTGCTTCTCTTGCGAGAGAGACTCCCATAGACTTTTTGACTGACATCGGTTCTCCCCTCGCCAAAATAATAAAACCCACACAGAATGGTACTAAAAGTAGGAATTGCATCACGTTGCTTAAAAAACTACCTAGATTGTGAAGTATATATTAAGCGAGTTTTGTTAAGTAGCTTGAATGTGAGTTTTGCAAACAATTTAGCAAAATAGATGATATGGGAGAACAAAGGAATATTACAAAAAATCAAGGAAATTAAAAAAAAACAACATTGTGGTTTTTTTAGACCGTAGCACAAGTGACAACTGTTAGTTTTGGTTTGTGTGCTTACTCTGCCGATCCATCTATTAGGGGTTTGAGCGATCTTACCGAGCCGCTGCCTGGGACTGCACACACACTGTTACACTCTGATTTTCCCTCTGACATGACGCTAGCCTTCGTCCTGAAGCTCCATATTATTTTATGCCATGTGTTAATTTCTTGCATGAATGCCTTATTTACCTTCATTTAGAGTGTGCTGCAGGTGGAAACAGAACAGTACTTACTGGCAATATTTTTGGTGGCAAAAAACTGAAGGACAGCTCAGGGTCTTGCATAGCTCCAGGGTATCACCACTGTGAAAGCAATTTGGAGGTGTGATTTGTCATTAAGGAGGACTGGTTTCTTAAATGCTAGTGCTTCATAGGACTAACCATGAGTATGAAATTTTGCAATCTCTTCAAAGCAAGCAGATCTAACAATTTCTGGGCTCCATCCAAAAGCTTCTCAAGTCAATGGGAGTCTTTCCTGGAATTTCAGCCAGTGTTTGATCAGGCTCTCAGAAACGTTTCTTTTTGTTTGAAAGTGTCTGTTAAGAACAGCTGAACTCTCGGTGCTAAAATTATAGATTTATGTAATAATTGAGTAGGATTCTCTTACTAAACTGTTATCAGGCATTAGTAGCTGTTCTAACTATTTTTTTTTTCTTGTAAGATACAGTATTTACTGCACATTGGTTTACAAACATTATAGAAGTTGTATCCATACAATTTTTATTAGTTTTCCTATAACTCAGCTGCACTGACTGTAGTAGTTGTAGTTATAGTGTGTATTCAACCAGGTTAGCTAGATATGCATATACATTAAGACACTTTCACCCAGTACAACAAGCTTTGTAGAAGATCCATTCAGTACTGTACCATAGAGAGGGATCATTCCTTTTCAGATTTTCTCATTGTTTTCCTTCGTTAATTGAGTAGGTTTTGATTTTCAAAGCAGTCTTTTAGACACTTGCTCTACATGTATGACTTTTCAGTCATCTTGGAGGTTTTGTACCTGTTTTGCTCTGCAATCATTTGATCCTCTATTAATGATCTTCCAAACAATGAAGCCACTGTTTTCAAAGTAGTAGGGTACAAATTTCTGCAGTTAGTTGTAATGGCTAAATATATGGCTAAATTCCCTGGCTATTGGGGCCAAGTACCTTTATGTTTTTCCTTTTTCTCCTTCACCATTCTCTTTAAAAGCTAATAAAACTCCTTTTCAGTGTTTAAAAATGTATTCAGCAATAGAGAGGTTTTAATGCTTATGTCTGTGTGTGTTTGTGGTACTGGATGTTTATCAGAAATAGATATATGCGTGTATATGAATGCATGTATACATATATATATGTACATATAAGCTTAAACCATAATTATGATAGAGTCAAAAAGGAATGTAACTAGATGTAAAGTGTTTGTTTTTAAGCTTCTATGTTATGCACTTGTCTTTGCTTCTCCTTCTAGGAGTGCAGAAACATGGTCTGTGTTTGCCTTGAGGATGAATGCAGGGGTTGCTTAAATTGCAGCTGCAGAAACTTCTTATAACCTTTGCATTTCAAGAGCAAAAGTCCAGCAAAAGTAAAACCACAAGGAAATACCTTTAAAGTTAAGCTTGTACAATAATAGTACAGGAATACATTTGAGCGGTATAGAACTTGCTGCCATAAGGTACCATATAAGTCAAAAGTTGAGCACAATTTCTATGAACACTCAAGCTTCAGGGCATAACCTAACTTCTAAATTCAGATTTAAGAAGCAGCTTTACTTATTAAAAGGTTATCCCATAACTGCCAATTTCATGGTTTCTTGCCCTTTCCTCTGATGCTGGTCACTGTCAGAAAGAGGATATTGGACTAGATGAATTGGTCTGAATCACTATGACAATGGCTGTATTTGTTATTGTGAGGAAATGATCATTTCTGCTGGTATCTTACCAGTAAGCGCACTTCTAACATGTAGGCGCTAGACTGAGAAACAATCCGTGATAACACACTCACACATTGTGATGATTTTAGAACGCACAACTTTAAAATGCAAAATTGCACACTGATCAGCCTGTTTTTATTGGAGAGAAATTCATTAATGACTTGTACCTTTTTTAAAAGAAGCATGATCCAGTGTTCGGCACAAGCTAATCAAAGTTCAGCGTTATCAAATAATGTACAATACAGGATGGGTGAGGTATTTCAGATGAGCAGCTTATGACCTTTTCAGGAAAACAAACCTGAATCTTCTCCTAAATTTCAGATCTTTATCACAATGATTTTTGGTCTATAACTTGGGCTTCTAGATGATATGGTCGTACAATAATAAACTGTCATAACAACACTGGTAAATATGATATTTTTTCCTGTTGTTTACTCTTTTCCTAGTTTCAGTAGTAGCAGCGTGTCTTTGTGTAGCTAAGTGTCTTTGTAGTGATGCATCAGAGAGAAGCAGATATGCTTCATGGGAAACTTTTCTGCAGTAGGTTACACAGAGGGCTGTGGCAAGTTTTTTTCTATTTTATTTTTCTGTAAAAACATTCTCCACTAGATGTCCCAAGTACAAGGAATGCAAGATTCACGTCTTCTACTTTTAAACATTGACCTTTATTCCCAAGTCAAGCATTCCTGTTAGGATATATTCAGTGTTCGTTTTGCTTGCTGTTAAAGGATTTATTATATTCTAGCCTAAGTTCTTGTACAAAAAGGATATCAAAAACTAAAAAAGACTCTGGATACTTGTAGTAATCCTTTTCTTGATTCCTGCTTCATATCCATTTAAAATTGACCTCCAGGACATCACTGGGGCCTCTGTAGACACTTAGCCACAGGACTGCACAGTGTTGAAACAAGTAGCTTTGAAGAATCTTGTTAGGGCTGTCCTTGAGACTTAGGAAAAAGAAAGATTCAATCCTTGACTTAGAGCACAAGCTGATCCTTCTGGTACCTTTGCATCAGATAATTCTTAAAGTTTCCAGAAACTTCTGAGACCGAAGGCCAAATTACTCCAAATTCTGCATAAGAATATGCCCAGAACCTGTAGACTGTTGGACATGCTACATACTTTTGCGCTGTGGAGAAAAGTGCTTCTATTAATGAAGCCTCATTGGAACCTGCAAAAATATTTGGCAAGGACCGTGAATTGTCATTGCAGATTCAAAGGCAGCAGGCAAAATATACATATACCATGTGCCATTTGTGAGGACAGAACAGACTGGTGCAAACTCCTGCTGAGAGGGAGCCAAGATGATCAGATCTGCTTGGTCATAAAAGTTATTCATTGGCAAGCTCGCAGTTTAGAATGTCAAATTATTAGGTCCTCTGGTGTGTTATGATTTTCTTAATTATAATAAGTTTACAGATTTTGTTGATGAGGTCACCACAGGAGCATAGAAAAGAATTTAAATCCCTAATTGCTGAGGGACAGTTAGCAGCAAGAGCACCTTTAGAAACAGCTCTAGCTGCTGCAGTTACCACGTTATAGTCAATGGAAATATGTGTGGTAATGAGCCGCTCTCTTCTTGGCTCTGGAGTTCTGAGATCCCAGGAGCGGTGTAGTCATCAGAGGAGGATCTTCTGTTTGGATGATGGGAATTAGTTCTGCATGAAAAAGGGCAATGCCCTTCACACTTCGGAGGATTCCTTTGCTGCATTTTTTTTTCGATGTGTATATGACTGCAGAAAAAGGAAACAATTTTCTGATAGCTGGTCCATGTATAGGGTAGGACAACATAGAAAAATTTCTTCTTTGAGATGGCAGAAGACCTAGTGCCTGCTCAAGGTATTATGATATACTCTGTTTCTTATTGATTTTGCCATGTAACAATCCTGACAAGACTGTTCTGAGTTATGATTTTGCCATGCTTATGGACTTTAGTCACTTTTCCTTGCATTGTAAACTACCTTTTCTGATTCTTGGCATTGAGGTACTCAACAACATGGACTGCAAGGTCAGAGAATGTTATAGGTTGCCTCATACCTGTCCCCACCTGTTTTATCTTCCTGTTAGAATCCACTTTTGCCAGGGGAAGTGAATCTTCTCTGTGGTTTGCAACAGGGGAAGAAGTTCTTCATGAATAAGGAGGAATAATTTCTATTCACACTATTTCGCAATTTTCCCTGACAAAGGAGGGCTTGAGAGCACTCCCTACCTTCTTTCCCCTGTTGAAATCCATAAAGATGTCCAACACTTTGTTACATTCTCAGATGACAGTCAAAACTTGACAACACCTACAGATCAACTTGCATTTGTATGTATAGCAGCCCTCCAAACGGTGTCTACAGTAGATAACAACATTACCTGAAAACATCATACAGGCGCAATGTAGACATGTATCTAACAGTTCTCTCCTTCTTTATTTCTGATACAAAGATCCTGGCAAAGTGAACAAAAAGAAGATATTTTTTACTAAGACTGTGATGACCTGTATGGTTTAGGAGATATAAGACCTCATGACATCTTCTCTTTATATAATTTATATGAGAACGTAATGGCCATACAAGGACAGACCTAGACTCCAAGTAGCCTAGTATGCTGTTTCCAACACCTTCCCAGCACATATCTTGAGAATAATACACTTACAGACCAACCATGTAGTGATACTTCCCCAGAGTATTCTCAGCCTCCAGAAGTTAGCAGGCAGAGATGGCATCTTTGTAGTTAATGTGCCTCAATGGATTTCTTGAATGGGAACAAGCTTTCCTGGAACTCCTCGAACTTTTGTCATTCATCCTGGTTTTTGTAACCATGCCTTGAATTCTTGCTAAAAATGCATCCCTATAGATCTCATTTGTCTGCATAATTTCGCTAGTCGTCATCTGATTATGGAGACCCTAATCTCAGTGTTGAGATGTTCCAGTCTTTTTATGTAAAACAAATGCAGTCCTTCTAGAGTTTCCATCAGACTTCTAATTTGTTCTTCCTCAAAAGAAAGACCTGGTTTTGTCTAAATATTATCTAAACAGTGTTCAGAGATTATAAAGCTGTGTTATTAAGGTAACTGGACTAGAATCTCCGGGTGATGCAGTTCCATCAGGCTAGATGTAGACAGCTTTTCCTGCCTCTTTGAGAATCATCCCACTCACTGGCACATCTACGTAAAGTTGCATAGTCCATTAATTAGAGGAGTCTTCCACAATATGTACTCGTTTTGTAAGAGTAGTATTTTGCAGTCTATTTTCAGGGTAACTCCAAATCCCCACAGTGTTTATATCAAGTCACTGCATTTAAGTCACTAAGCAAGCATTACAAACTCTGAATAAGAAAGAAAAGCTACTTGCTTATACAGCACCAGGAATTCTGAGGCATTTGGTGTCCATAACTTTTGTAATAGTGCATACTATTCCGCAGCTGGCTCTTCTTTCCCTGTATTATAAAACACGATGAAGATTGTGTTCTGCAGTGGAGAAAGACTTAAATGTAGCTTCACCTCACCTCTTCCTGACACAGAGATCACTCTGCAACCTCTGCCAGGTACTGCAGCGTATTCCCTTACTGACACTTCGAAGTCTGAGAGTACTGCATGGAGGTACATCACGCAGTATGTATGGAATGAAGAGCAGACACATCAGGAAGCTGTATTCGTCTTTTTTATTAATCACTAAAGTCTATTTTGCTCTCAGCTCTGGGCATTTGCGTGATGCTTACTAGCTCAGTTACTTTTGTTATTCTTTTGAATGTGTTTACACTTTGCTTGTCTTTGAGAAAAATGTGATTGTTTTCTCAGCCCTGGGAATCATTCATAGTTTCACATACAGAGGAGTAAGCATAACTGATGACATGTAAATTAACTGCTTGTTTTACCCCAAAGAAACGATCTTTAGATGATCTATAATTCTAAGTATTCTAATTCTGCTTAGCGCTGTGCTGCACTAGTTGGGAGAATTAAATAGTATGATCTTCAGTACTCATCAGAAGCTCTGGGCAAGGGATAGCCATTTTATGACTTATCAATCAGTGGCTGCCAAAGACCTTGCAAAGAAAAAGGAGTTGTGATTGGTTAATGTATGCATATCTGGAGAATTCTAGCCCTCTGAACATAATATGTCATACTGCCTGAACAGGTGAGCAAAATGCTAGCCACCACATTAGGAGAAATCTGAAACCGTACCATCTACAGTTTTTTAGAAAATCTTCACAACTTTTCTTTTTAAATTGACTATATAGAACATCTGTACCAAGAATGGTTCTAGAGTATCCCTGTGCAAATACGCGGCTGTGTCTGGCTAGATCCTGCTTTCAAAATGACTGGGGTATGTAAGACTAGCTTTCTCATTGTTAATAGCAAAGTTTAAATGTCTCCTTAAAGCCTGTTAATCCATAGAGCTAACTTTCCGAGCCATTTTCAGGAGCCGGTGCCACACACGTCCAGATGTCAGTGCTTTGCGGCTGGATTCACTGAGGCTGCCTTCAGCTTCGTAGCAAAGCAAGATCTGATTTCTTTGCACCTAAACAGATCTGCCTGAACAGCTTTGCCACTGTCATTTGTAACAATGGAACAATCAAAATGACAATGTGTGGGCCAGCTGCACCGAGTGTCTGCACAATGTGGCAGAGAAGGTACGCTGCCCGTCTTTACAAGCACCAACATCAGCTGAGGTTAGAGCAGTCAAGTGGATTGTGCCTGTAACGGAGGGTATTGTACCTTTACTGAGAGGAGCTACTGGCTATTTCTGCTCTGCTTGATGGGCAAGGCAAGTGCTACATGTATGACAGATCTTTCTACTTGAGGTTCATTTATATGAGAGAGATGCTCAACTGCTCAGATTTAGATAGTGTCCAGTATCTTCACCCTGCCGAAATGACAAAAAGTAGTGAAGTTGCAAGAAAGTATTTGATGCCATAGATCAAACCCAGTCCATCCAATATCTGAACTTCTTAAAAGACATTTCTTAATAAAATAGTATCTTTCTAAAGAAATGGCCGTTGCAGGAGTGTTCTTCAACAAGGTGTAAGGAACACTAATATGTCAGTACACTAGCCAGAGTTTTTAAGAATTAAACCATTGTATTAAATTTCAGCATAAAATACCATGTAATAAACAGACTAAAAGCTATTACTCATTTTCAAGTGATAGGTGATTTACTCTATGGAAATTAAGTATCACAATGGAAAAACATTCAGACACTTTAAAAAAATTAATGAAAAGTTATGCCTCCATAAATCATCATGTTACTGGTTCATTTCATCATTTTCCTATCTTATTCTGATGCATTTCAAAGCTTATAGGCATAGCAGGAAAGGCAAACCAGAGAGGTCACTGGAGACTGAAAATTCTTCTAAGTGTGGACACAACTAATGAGGAACTCCAGCCCCTGAGAACAGCACAGCTTGTTCCAAGATTTTCCTTAGGAGAGAAGGACGGTGCAGCTCAGTATAACATTCAGCAGCTGTTATTCTGGAACTGACCATCCAAGATAAGTGGGATAAAATACCTGCTTCTACAGGGATGTAAAGACAAGATCATTTGGAATAGAGTCAGGAATGTATCAGCTTTCAAGAGAGGTTCATATTTCAAAAAGAAGGAGGAAAAAAAGGCTGTGTGGAAGGCTGGAACCTTGTTGAAAAGCTTCTTTGGAGCAATGCGGTTGTGTTAAAGGCATGGGTCTGATGTCTTAAGAAGTGTAAAGCCAGATGTATGCGCATCTCCACTTTCACAGTTCTGTTGCCTTAGATTGCAGCTATCACTTTCAGCAATTGAAAATGCATGTTGGCAATTGTAAATCCGTATGTGACATTCTAGTAAGGAAAGACAAAGATGTAAAAACATAGTGCCATAAATGCATTGACTCGCCTCCAGTGTCCCATTTTCAGCAACAAAAGGAAATAAGTCTTAAAAATGTACATAAAGCTCTCCTGCCATGTATTGCTATTATTCCTGATTCATTAAACACTTTCTTGCTATAATCAAACTTGTGGGAAAACGGCCATAGAACAAATGTGGAAAAATAAAAGCACAATTGCTTGTGCATTATTATCGCTATTAATCAGCACTCTGGGACTTGTACAGTACTATGATGTTTCCATAGTATATCTTACATGTTCATAAGCAGTACTTCATCTATGGAAAGTATTACAGGCAGGATAGCAATGAGAGAAACCAGAAAGAAACAGTAATTGTGTGTAGGCAGGTATTTCAGCTGGGCCTCAGTTTATTGCAAAAGGATGTTCAATATTTGCTGGAACAAACCCCACGTTGTGCAAACAAATGGGTATGCATACTTACCTAGTCACCTGGAAGATATCTGTGCTGTAATGGGATGAAAAGCCAGAATTTTTGGTAGTCTAGCAACAACACTATTCTGGACCAGAACCACCAGGGCATTGCCATGCCTTTGTGATACCAAGCTTAGAAGCCCCTCGCCTACTTACACTTGAAGCCCCAGCAGCACCAGAGAGGTAGGAAGCCTCCTAGCCCATGTGCTGGCAGGTCTCTGTGATCTTAGCTCAAATTCTCATGAAAAGCAAAGAGGTGAAATCAAATATTTTAAGCACTTCTGCCCTACCTAGCTTGGAAAGTTGCACTTTAGAAATTGAAGATTGTAAGTTTGTTGAAATTACGGAAACAACTCAGGTAAATAGTACTGTTGAGTAAACACCTGTTTGGTGCATGGTAGGGCTTTCCATGCACTTCAGGTGGAGACGTGGCTGAATGACATTAATCAGGAGCAGAAATGAGAAGCAACATAGGATTGGTCAGGAGCACAAATCCTATTTTTGCAGAAGTTCTTTGTGCAATGGTTGCTGTGGTGTCAGGAGATTAAGGGTCCAGAGAGAGACATCATTCTTTGAGTCAGGAAGTCCATAAATATAAATTGTAACTTTATGGCTCTTCACTTTATCTGTATAGCAAGAAGGACATCTAATTACAACAGATGAGGAAAGTAAGCTTTTCTCCTACTTTGATTTAAGATTGATTTTCCTTGATTAGTTTTGGTGTGCCTTCACCCCGTATTAGCCTGAGTAATTTGTGGTCAAGGGTGAAGGTGTTAATTGGCCTTTTTTCAGTGCCAGCAGAGGTTATAACAGAGTTACTGTGATGCTGCTGTCTAGTAGGTAAACTGCTTGTGTGGAGGTTTGTTGCTTGGGTTATTTTCTACAGCTGTTAGCTCAGGTGTTTTGAGTGTGTCCTGATAGATTATAAAAGAGCTAGTTTGTTCTCCTGAGCTTAGAGACAAAAGAAAAGAAAGAAGAGAGAAGGAGGGGGTATTCTGGAGAGGTATTCAAATGCTCTGAATCCTTCAGTGGTTTAGCTTCATCCTCACAGAAACTAGACTGGTTACCAGTCTGAATGAGAACAGGACCTAAAGGCTGTGCCATGCTTCCAGAGGGACAGGACTAAAAGCTCCAGCAAACTCAGGTTAGTGAGTCTTTTATGTGGGAATGAGAAGGGTGAGATTCTGTGTGTAGGTAAGGCTAGCTTTGAAATGGTGATAATATCATGATGTTATAAAGGATGTCTCAGTGGCCAAAGGTTTAAAAAAGTTACAGGTATTTATTCACCTCTGGTAAGGGTGAGTGGTTTGTATGGGTGGGTGGATTAAATTAAATTCCATTATGAGTTATCCTTCTATCCCCCTTCTGTAGCTTTTTCTTATCATCTCAGGTCTGTTACTCAGAGTGTGTGGGAAGATGGCTGGAGTAAGATTGCTTTTTTTATCTGGGTGTAGGAGGTTTACCACTGGATGTGGTTATTTTATGAGTCCTTTTTTGTGGTAGAAGGTTGATGCATGGGAACAAAGAGAAGCTTGTTGAATCTTAAGGTAAATAAAGGATTGAAGACTTCAGTAGGTGTTATTTTCCAGTGCTGTCTTCCCTATAATCTTGTAGGATTTATATGCCACAGGGAGATTGTGTTAAAATAAATGCTATCCTGGGGTGAGAAAACCAGGATGAGTGAAGATCTTGAATGACTGCTACCGAGGCTTTAACTTGTCATGGAAGTTGCTATTTCGTTTACATTACTTCTTATTGACAAAGAGTGTAGTTAGACTAGTGCTCTGATCTCTCGAGGCGTGGAGACGTAGTGACACATAACCTCCCTTGTATTGGGAAATCCTGGAACAGATGTAATGGTTCTCAGAGTTTCAATTGCAAGAATGTTGTTCCTCAGTATAGTGGTAGGAGACAGATGAGTATATGGCAAGAAGAAGTACCAATGAAGTATTACGTCCTGATGTGCACTACTAAATTTCTATGCCATTAGACAATAAAGAAAACTATAAATAATCTGTGTGAATACCCAAGATTAAAGGTCTGTTCCTCTTGAAACACAGTGTTTATATGTGTCTCTATATATACATAGCATAAGGGTGGCTTGTTTGCTTACATAGGCTTGAAAACTGTCTCCCCTGAAGCCAAGGGAAGAAGTTTCCCTGACTAATGGAATTAAAACTTTGTCTTATTTTATGGTCTGTGAGTGTTCAAATACTTAAGCACTTTTACATGAAGGTTTCTATGTGCTCTTTTTTTAACGTAGAGCTGACATATTTTAAGGGGAAGGTTTCTTTTAAATAATTTGTTGTATATTTAAAATAATAATAAATTGCTGAATTAAGTAGTCGACTTGTTTTTGCAAGTAGCTTGACTATTATGGTCAGAGTTTACCCATTGTCAGACTAGGCTTTGGATAGACCAAATATGTTTGGTGACCCAAACAATTTCTGCATACAGAAAAATACTTAACAAATATTTCACCTGTTTTAACATCTGCTGGTTTGAGTGTGCTTTAACAATAAGGTATATTTTGTGGTGCTTCTGTAAAACCTTTCTTGCTTTCAGTGTGAATTTGTAAATATGCTTTTCATGATCTTTGTTTTCTGCAAGTGAACTGAGGAAGAGCACAAGACCTTAGTTTCATCAGAAGCAATTTTGTTCTAGGTTATTAGTTGGTTATATCTTCAAGGCTGAGTGAATCATGGGTTAGGTTCAAGTGGCACTGAAGAGGAGAAACCTATATAGTTGGACCTAAGATTTCACATGGGAGCAAGAAGAGATCGATATAGAATTCCAGCTAGGGAATTCTAGTCTGTAAAAGATGTGACCATGATGTCAGTTATTTGATGTAAGGTGATAAGATTTTTCATTTTTAAGAAATTGCCCAAAGGCTATTGTAATAAAAGCTCTTCTTTTAATAAGGAATCACTGGATGAAATTCCTTGGCCAGTGTTCTGCAGTAGGTAACTCTAGTTAATCACACTCAAAGCCTGCAAAGCCAAAGACATTCTTTCTTCCTTGGGTTCAAGCTAGTAGAAATATCTTTGAGGATTTAGCAAGTGTGTGCTTGCATAGCATACAGCTTTATTGAAGCTATGATAGTTTTTACATTGAGCAGAGAATTGGGAGCACTTCATTTTGCATTATTGAATTCTGTTGACCTAATAGCTGTATTGCTGGTGTCTAGAAGATGACCTAAAAAAGTCTTCATATGGAAAGCTAGATAGATTAACTAAAAATTTCCAGCTTTATGACAAAACTAGAAATGTTTGGGAGGAAAAAGAAATGCTTTTGATCAGAATTTTCAAAACAATGGAATTGATTTCTTTGACAGTAGAAAAGGTCAATAGAAAGCTGTTGATTCTGTTTACGTAGTCCCAGTGTTAATGCTCTCTGTCAAGAAAAGCGGGTAATTTTTTTGCTAAATTAGCTCACTGATGAAGGAAGTATGATGAGCTCTCTGAAGTGCAAGACAGTAACGGGAAAAAAATAGTGGTCGGCCGCTGAGGAGAAGCTAGGGAACAAAGGAAACAGGCATTTATGGTTGGAAAGATGCTCTTGGTTAAGAACTTTGCTCCTTCTAGCTTGCTTAGCTTTGTGACATAAAAGCAGGTCTGCAAAACAGAAATTTCCAGTGTGATCTATGGTAAAATGGAGAGTGCTGTACTCTGAGAGCTTGTTTGTGTATGCTAGAATGCACAATTAAAATGCAAAAGGTGCTCAATATAGGGTGGCTCATTTGCTAGTCAGTCACTCTGATTTACACTGGTTGAGCTACATTAGTCTCCTGTGTTTATTTGTCAGATTGGGGGGTGACTGCTTTTTTGTTTTGCTTTATGTATAATTGAAATGTTACAATTTTTTTAGAACATTCTAGTTACAACTGCATAACATTTTTCATGACTCTGGAGTCAGTGTTCAATTTAAAAGATGAATTACACCTAAGAAGCATTTAAGATTAAAAGGCAATATTTTGGGGAAGTAAATGACTATAGTGCCATTCAAATCTGCAATGGTGCTTACAATATACAAGAAAAATCTTTGAATTTTTTTGTACTGCTGGAGACCAGAGCTTCAGAAGGCTTTATAGCAATACGTGTTCTGAGATAAAACTGTATTTTTATAGCTAAATTCACAAAGTGGGAGATGCCTGACTCTCCAAATTAATACTGTAGCTAAAGAACTATAAGAGAAAGGAAGAGTGAAGTGCTTGGAAAATGAGGATGATTAACAGAGCCACACTTCTTTGTGTGTGCGTAGTCTTTAATCAGCCTTAGGATACATATGCTTTACAGTATTATTCAGCCCATAATTGTATACATTAGTACTTATCTGACAATAATGAAAGATTAGCTGTAATGGAGAACCATTCATCTTAGTGGTGACTCCATTCAGATGAAGGGGAAAAGCATCTACCCTTCTGTACTGGGCCATGCTTGGTAGTAGTGCAGGCAGTTTCCCTAACGCTACGGGTGTTGTGGCTTTCTGTTTTCCATCTGATTGCTTGATCATGTTCTTCACTCCAATTATTGTACTTTTCCGTAGTGATAAAGTGGTTGCACACATGAAGAGGAAAACAAGTAACATTCTTATATTCTTACTATTTTTTTTTTACCCTTTGCTTCCTGAGCAGGACCAGCTGAAGGTTTGATTGTTGTCAGCAGTTTGGTGCAGGCTAGGCTGATGCACTTTCTGGTGGCTGAAATGAGAAAACCCTTTGGTTTTTAGGGCTGATTGGAGGTGCCAGAAATACCAAAGAACTGATACTCAAATGTATTTTTGAAGCCAAATCCTAGTTGATATAATTACAAATGCTTAAGCCCTTTGTGAAAATCTTAGCTTTGATTTAAGATGTGTTCTTTCTCCTCTCACAAACACTCTCTGTGTGTGATGGAAGGGGAGGATAAAGCCTCCTCCTTGAGATGAATGGGACAGTTGACAGAATGGGGGTCTGTCTGATAACAACATGCTGAATTGAAGAGGCCATCCTTCAACAGATGGACGTAGCATTAGGGAGGTGGTAGCCAGCAGGAGAAAAGAGCAAGAAAGCAAAGCTGTGGGCTATAATGCTTGATGTTTGATGCTTGAATTCCAGCATCAGCTGGGATTCTCTTGTGTTGTCTTGCTCCAACTCCATCCTCTAGTTAATTGCTGAGGGAGGGGGACCCAAAGGCAAATTAGCTCTTGGGATGAAAAATATAGACCAGTGTAGACTGTTTCATTCAAATCAATGAAAGTGCAAAACAAAAAAGACAATTCTGAGGCATCAGTGCTGCTGTGTTTCCCAAATTATCTAAAGCTCAATCCTGTCCCTGGAGTTCCCTGCCTTTTCAGGGAGAGTTGAGAAGAACAGGCAATCAAGAAGATAAATGGGAACATCAGTGTTTGTATGATTAAGGTTTTGGGGAAGTGTTTTCAGCCATAGTGTTTACATTTCTTGGACTATTTCTATTTACCAAATAATTATGTGTGTTCTTGCTGTTTCTTCTTGGAGAGATGCTTGCAGAAGAATGCCTGAATGAGATCTCCTGCACTCCAGTTCTGCCAAAGCCTGAATCTTTTTATAATCAGGACAGAGATTGCCTACTGGAGGAGCCTAGATCAGGCATTGAAAGATCCAGAGGTCTGACTCATTATTTTCTTAAGCTCAGACTAGCTGGGCACTGTGCCAACGTGTCTGGTGGTCATGGGGGTAGCCAAGAAGTTGAGGGAGGTCTGAAGTGCCGTAGGAAACGTATGTAGACTAGTGCCAGTGCACCACAAAACCAGCCAGGATCTTGACCCTGATTTGAGACGTGTGGTCCTGAAAGAGTTCTTTGGTGGATTTGATTTGAAAGCTTGCAGCTGCTAACAATGTGATCCTCACTCTGAAACAACAAAACCACACCCTGCATTTGGATCCTAATTGTCAGGTGGATGCTAGTAGATAATTTATCTACTGGATGTAGGGTTTTTAGTAAATTATTTCAATAAAACCCAGAATAACCAACCATCTTCCAGTTCTGTCAACCTTGACCTAGATGACAGTACTACCACTGAGACAAAAGGAAATTCAGTAGCAGGACAGTAACTGAGAAGCCAACAAAAGATTGGTTATGCTTTGTCTTGATCCAGCCAAGCCTATTGTACGACTTCCAGTCTGTGCAGGTTGTCCTTGTCATATGTTGATCTCTTATGTGTTTAAATGCTCTACAGGATCTTTAGAACGTTTTTGTCCTGGTTCCTACTTGGTAGTTAAACACAAAGCTCCCTTTGTGTCTTTTGCTGGTATTACGCTATAGTCAGCCCATTGCCTGGCTATACAGGAATTCTCTGTCACAGTTTGAAGGAAGTTATTGCCAGTAGTGGGCACCAACTACAGCAGATAAAACAGTTTGAAAGAACTGTGGAAAAACTCTGAAGTTTCCTCAACAGCCCTAACATCCGCTTTAATTTCTCATATTTGCTGCCTGTAAGCCTTTGGCTGGCTGAGAAAAAGAGGGTATTGTCTGTCATCAACAGCAGGACTGTTTGCCAGCCCTTTGACTCAACAGGAGAATTTTGAGCTTTTGCAAAATTTGCAATTGAGCAGATGGACAGCACACAGGAGGCCAAAATGACACAAAGGGAGCTCTTAGTTTGTAGAGCACAGTTTGGGTCTGTCTCTAGATTATCTGCTTTGTGTTCTCTGCAAACAAGGCTGGTACAGAAAAAAAGTACAGGACTGAGACTGAAAGAAAATCCTCGGTGATGAGCGAGAGCACAAAATGTGGGTCAAGGCTTTTAAACCTCCTTCCTAGTTCTTCAGGCAGGTCCAGAGAATGTGAAAATTGGAAGACCGATACGCAAGAAGCTTTGCTGTCCTTTCTTACTCGGCACATGCCTTACAGTTAGCAAACACGCAGAGTTTTTGAATTGTTTCCACCACAAATGTCGAGGCACATCATTGTGACCTTGCAAGACATAGGGTTCCTTTCTAGTACAGCTTCACTTAGGATTTTCTAAGCAGAAAGAACTTAATGCAGTAGCAATGCAGAATCTGGCTCAGACTTCACACAGTGACCCTGAAAAGGTGACTAGTGCAAGAGGATAGCCTTTCCTCTTCAGAACTAGGAATAGAAGAGGAGTTGAAGTCATAGGAAAGGGAAGGAGAAAAGATTAAAAAAAATTAACAAACGCACCAAGGATTAAGAACAAAGACTTTCCCCTTTGTTGGAGGCTGAGGCATTGGCACTTGACCCACAGGACTTTAAAGAAGAAACTTGGGACAGATTGTTTCCAAAGGATTTCTTTGATACTGTGGTCAAATAGTCATAAAAATTCCAGAGCTGCCGCTGACAAAGGGGGGGGGGGGGAGGGAGAAAGTAAGCTGAAAAAGGAGAAATAATAATACTAGTAAAAAGGAGTTGTATTCTTTCCCCTTAGGACAAGACTTGCAGATACATTCAGAGGTCCTTGAAGGAAAACTGAAATGTCAACAATGTGGTATTAAAAAAACCCCGTCCATTCACTGATTTTTACAAAATCATTGCTTTTCTGGTGTAATGTATTAATGAAGCCCTTTTTTCTTTAACTTTTGTCAGTATATTAGATCTCTCCATAGCAGTGACTCCCCGCTTGATATTGCCCTGGAAGACAGCAGCAGCAGCCTTGGCAGTGGGGTATTAACCCTGCCCTCAGTGATGTGGTTCCTGTAGCTCTAGAAAGCTAAGGTCTGTGGGAAACTAGATCTGTCAAAGGGAAAACAAAAAGTTTAATATAACAATACAAGAATATCCGGAACTTGATCTTTTCTTTCAGCCCAGCCGTGCAACGAATGATTACCAATATAGCAGGCAGATATTAACCCCAAGGGGACAGAGACTGGGAAATCCAGTTATTTTTTTTTTTCCCTTTTCTGTTTTATGGAGAGGCTACCCAGGAGGAGAAGCTGTCCTGCTTTAAGTCAACATGGAGTGTGGTGTTTGCACTCAGCGAAAGGAAAGCATGCCCAAAGTGAGATGAGATGGCCTATACAGAAATTAATAAGCTTTCTTATAACTTGGAAGACTTACAAAGGAGACTTCTATCAGTGAAATGACTGCCTTCAATGGGATCAGTGTTCTACCTCCTGTCTTTTAAAACCTTAGGGCCGCTTGTGTATTTCTGGAAAATGTGATTTTTATTTAACTAAAAGGAAATGCTAAGGCCAGAAAAACACTGAACATAAGTTTTAGGAGGCTTTCTGGGACACTACTGCTATTCTGATCTCAGTCCCAACATGGATCTTAATACAGTGTTGGCATTTTGCAGTGTTCAAGAGCTTATTTGTGGTCAATGCAGTGGTGCAGGCAGACCCACTGTGGCAATCTGTAATCAACTGACTTATCTTCTGAATGTAGCAGATATGGAAACAATTCTGACAAATGTTTCTGAAATAAAGAAGACTCGTTGCAACTATAGTTTTTTCTATTCATACTGTTGGAAACAAGTATTGGGGCCACCCAGGGCAATTATTCTGAGAAGGAGTTTCCTTAAGCTGAGCTAGACGAACCTCCTTTGTCTCCCTGTGTGTTTGCCCCTAGTTGTTTATGATTAGGTTGCGGTGACGTTGCACTAAGTTGTTACACAGCCGTGATGATGGCAAGAGGGAATGAAACTATCTCCTTCCTTAGCCTTCCTCAAGGCTAACACAGATGTTCTAGTTAAGAAACTTGCATGCTTTAATAACAAGCTGATGTAGACACTCAAATGTTTGGTTTATGAGGTTTTAAATATGAGTGGGTAGAAGGTCTTAATAACTTTTTCTGTCAACAGACTTTTATGTATGCAGTCACTTACTACTTCTAGATCCCTCTGAACTGCACAGAACCCATTAAAATTCTCAAGTGAAAAATCTTCACTGTGGGGGACCACTCAGTATATAATAATAGGAGTTTTGCAATGTTATTTTTGCCATATTGCTCATGTCTTCATCTTCTCTACGTAAGTTTTGTTATTTTTCTTCAGTTTTAGGAATTAGTTTCTACCAAAACCCAAAAGACCTGCTATACTTAATGTATAATATGCATCTTCTATTCACAGAATCTCGTAGTTTGATTCTCTTGATTATTACCTCATACAGCTTGATAAATTCAATGTATCTATCTTCCTTTAATTACAAGTTCATGAGTCTCTTGCTGATTTGCTTTTTATGATAATTGTTTGACCATGGTGGAACAGGAGAGAGAGAAAGAATGAGAGAGACTCTGTTAGAGGAATTGAATTTGAGATTAGAGTTTGGTACTGGGCTGCAAGTTTAAGTGTATAGTGATTAGGCACCAGATTAAGAGGTAGTTATGCAGTGACACAACATTATTCCTGTTGTTTTCATGTAGTGTAAACTACAGGTAACTGATGCTAGCTTAGGGAGAATTATAGTTCTGCCTCACCTTGGCAAGCATAAATATGCACTGAGGAATACTCTCCTGTTACATCTATGTTCTTTAGAAGCTGGAAGAATGCTTGCAGGCAGCCTGGCTTTGAGGAGTTTACATTTACATGTCTGAAGTTATAAAATGACAAATATTTTTGCTATACTTTCATCATACACTGCTCAAGATCAGAGTATCGCACATTGGCGTGAAAGGTAGTTGTGTATTTAAAACCTTATGAAACTCTGAATATGTAGTGGTACTGCCTCTGTATTAACTATCTAAAAGCATTGGATGTTCTCGTTTTGGTTATTGCTTCTGTTGAGGGTTCAGATGAAGATTCAGCTAAAGAACAAGTCATTGTGCAGTGTATCGAAGCCCTGAATTATCACACAGTTTCTGTGCAACTTATGAACAAGGGTAAATGCCTGTAAGTGGGATCTATGAAAGCAAGGTGCCTGCTTACTACCCATGAGCTTTTTGTCATTCTCTGTCTGAATTGGTTGGGTATAACTACACCTAAATGAAAAGCAAGGCTTTTGGACTGTAGGAGGCCTTAGCTATGTATATTTTGGGACCTGAGCAATAGTTTAAGACAAGCTTTACTTGGGAAACAGCTATCAGTATTTCTAAAACTGGTCAGTAGGTATATTTACAGTAGTGTTTCAGTTCAGGTGAACAGAGTGCTTTTTAATGTTAACTTTTTGGTTGTATCCAGGTATGTTCTTTGGTTAACATGGTGTAAACTGGTTTCATTTTGACTGAAGCAGACCTGGTAGATAGGCTCTGTCACAATGACTAATGTACCACAGCTACTAATGGGCACATAGTCCATGGGACCACGCTGCAGCTACTTCGAAATAAGAAGTCCGCGTAACATTCTTTGTTTCACTGTATAAGTCTGCCTTTATTGGACCACAGTATTTGCTAATGTAGCTGTAGTAAATGATGCTGATGCTGTCATCCAAGACTCGAACCCTTGGAAAACTGTAAACTGGGGCAATTCACTTAGACCCCATGGAGAATTTTACTACCACTTCCTCTTATGATGGCACCTCTCAAATCAGATGTGGCACTGAAATTTCCAGATCACACATAGGGGCATCCATGTTGGTGCCCAGAGGACTCAAAATAGGATTAATCTTAACTAATTCTGGACACCTACAACGTGAAGATTTGTCTACAACAGCTGATTTATTGGAAGTTTGGGCGGTGAAAATTAATTAATTGGGATGCAATTTAATCTATTTTAGATGCCTACTCTAGGATGAAATTAATTGTTCCCAAGTAGTACATGTTTCTTTCCCTGACTTCAAAACAAAAAAAACCCAAACCAAACCCACCCCCAAAACCTAGGGTGACTAGCTTAAATGTAGTCAGGTACAATGACCTACAAAATAGGTTTCTTAAATTGATGTGTTTCTGAGATTGAAGTCGGTTATGTTCCTTACTGATGCAGGGTAAAAGGTAGGTGCTCCAAAGTTTGTTTTGGGGATATAAATTTTCAATTTAGGCACTACAAGGACAGGCATTCAAGGTCCACCATGGGTGGAATTCAAAATCTGTGCTCACAAGTACTTGCAATGTAAGACAGTCTTACAAATGCATGCCCAGCTTGGTCTTTTATGTTGTTGTGATTAAATAGCTACTTTACTCTGGTCATCAGAACATCTCTTAAGACCTTACTTTGCCAATTTATTTGAGCTGAATCTCCATAAATATTATGTTTCCATTTACAGAACATACTGTTGTATTTTTCTGAACCTGTTTCATTGTGAGAAATGTGCGGTAACAAGGCTTTTGCTGGCCTCTTGCTATCGTGGCCACATGTTTTTCAAGCAGGTGTTTGTATGCTGGAAATACTCAATTAAATTGATTATCAAATCACTTCTTCACAGAATATTGGGTACAAGTGTGTTACTGTAGCAGGAAAGGAGTCAACACTTACAAAGATACTGGAGTACTGTTTCAGCATATTGTATTAAATCCTCAGCAACAATCATACTGTGTTACTTGACACTTGCAGTCTTTGGGTCAGGGCCAATGCCTGATGTTGGTCTGTACAATACATTCTACATCCTAGAAGCCACAGAAACAGAGACTGCATCATTTATAATTCCTCCTAAAAATGTCTGTGAAAACTTACTGAAGTGCTGCGGCAGTTAAGATAGCCTTTAGGTTTACTAGTTGTAGTTATGGTTGTGTGAACTATGATTTTTATTCCAAACTTCTGGTTTGTTGCTTGTAAACTACTTTAACATCTTGCTTTTCATGCTGGCTTTTTCCAGTCATCTTTCCTGCCTGAAGGTGGTTCTGGTGGTGGTTTATTGTGGACTTTTAGCAACAATATTGGTTCTGCCATTTTTAAGAGTATCAAAGCTAGGGAAAAAGCCTTTCCCCTTCAGTGACTCTTTGGATCTGTGCTTACACTGCTCCAGTAGCCAACGAGGCAGGAGATGGAAAGCTGAAATATCCCCGACTGTGGAAAAGCAGATTTCAGTGTTCTGGTGAAAACTGGTTTTAGTTTGAGCAAATGAGGAGGAAACTGCAAAAATACACACATGCAGAGTTTTTGAGTATTTCAAATAACCATTTTAATATGATTTTTATCAGAATATGCTCAAATAATTGTGGATATTAACCAAGGACTTTGCAATGGACAAGCTGTCAGCTTTATATCCCAAATAGCACACTCAAATACCGAGCAATAGCTGTTTGCTTACAGCATTTCCGTAGTTCTTGTTTTATCAGTGTCAAATGGATTGCTACATTTCCAATATGTAGCTGTTCCACATTAACCCTGAATGTAATCAGGCAACTAAACTTTGTACAAGAGGGAAAGCTAGTATGCATTACAACATGTCTAATTTTCATGTGAGTTTGCAGGTGTATGACTCTTTCTGAGCTAGAAAACAAGCTTTATTTAATTTTTGTAGGCTTAAAATGCAACTTTTTGTTAGATTTTTTCCCTGGAGAAATACTGCAACCTTTCACTGGTTGTACAGTATCTTTAAATCTTCCTGAATGGTATCTAAAACTGACAGCAACAAGGTTGTAGAAATTCACTTCATGCGACTGATGTGAATTCAGTCCCTGTGGTAATGATCTTAAACTTTTAGCCCTTTGGTATCAAGGGAATTGTAGTGGAAATGTTAGTCAATCGTTGGAACAAATATAGTGATATTGGAAGATACACACCAATGTTCTGAAAGCTGGTGGTTTTTATTTTGTGCAGTGCATTGATAAAAGGTGTATTATTTATGTACTTTAAAATTCTTGTTATTAAAAAGTTAGATATTAAAAATCAGTCTTGTACAGGCATAGTTCATGTACTGTGTCTGGGATTCCTGGTCTGTGATCAATGGTCTGTTTTGGTGTTTTTGAAACAGATGCAAGAACTGAATTAGTGAAAGAAGCATTGTTAATCATCTCTGTTCTGCGGTTTTTGATAGCACCTATGACGGTAACATGATTATTTCTTTTTAAAATAAAATATCTTCCTATGTATCACATTAATGCATGTTCAATTAAAAAAAATCAAATGGTGAAATATCTTTTTATGTATTACCCAGATGTTTTGATACAAGCTTCCTGCCCCCCAAGGGTGGGAGGAGGCAGGAGGAATGGGAGTGGAACTGGCCCAAAATATTCTGTAGAAATAGATGGGTGTGTTACTTAAAGGCAACATCCATCATTGCTGACCTACAATTGAATACCCATTGTCTCTCATTAACTTCAAGAGGAAATTGAGACATTTCCAAATGCCACCAGAAATAAAGAATATGAATTGGTTGATGCAGTATTTTGAAGAATAGAGTGCAAAGCTGTTAATGAGCTGTAGTGACTGCCTTTGCTAAGAAAGACAAGTTGCTTTAATCAGAAAGGTCATGCATGTCAGATAACATTATTGTTTCCTGTGTTAGCTTGACTCTACCTCAGTCTGGGGGAATTAAGATTTCAATGAACATTACTAATAGTTAAGACACATGTCTGGGGATGTGGATGCTTCTGCATTCAGCTCTGCTGAAATTTCACTTTTGATTTATTGGCATTGCTGTTAAACACTGCTTAAATACAACCAGCTTATATGTGTCACTGAAGACCCTAGAGTCATGCAAGTGTTAAATTTATAGCACAGAAAATAGGTCGGGGATTGGTGAAGCACAGCTAGTTCCAGCTTGGGCTTGAGTGTGAAGAGCACCTTCATCATCCCCAAGGTTCAAGTGATGTAGTCATATTTCTTAGATATGCTGGAGAGAAAATGGAAGGGTTGTGGTACAATTAGGCTGACACTCAATTAATTTGGGAATTATCTGTAGATAACAATTCTCTGTGGGTGGTCAGGCTATCCTAGAGGTTTTCTACTTGTTCAGTGATACAGGGGGTTAGAGAGGCACCTGTTTGGAGAGTGTCCCAAAGACAGCGTAAATACAGACTTTGCTCTTTTTTTCTGTTATATTCCTTATTTTTGTGGATGTGTAAGCTGCATTATGGCTAGCAACTATTAGTTGCTGCCTAAAAAGATCTGTGCAAATATGGGCAAATACCTTCATGTCTATCTTTATTTGGTATAAAACACCAGTTTCTCCAAATATGTCAAGCCTTCTTGACACACTTTACTAGTGTATGATCCAACCCTACATCAGACAAGTTTACAGCTCTCAGAGTGCTGACTGAGGACTTGTTGAGCAGATTTTCCAGAGTAGTAGTTATCTGGATGAATTCCATCCTCCTGGGTGTCAGCAAATGGTTCAGGTTTGCTACTCTTTTTGCTACCTGGTCAGTCTGATTTTTGTTGTCTAAGTCATACACTAGGATTGAATTCCCTCGATTTGGGTGGTTGTTGCTCCAACCTGTGATCTCTTAGGCCACCTGAAGGGCTTTTCTGGAAGAGGAGACTGTAGTTTCTCTCAGCCCTGGTATTTCTCTCCCTCACGTTCTTTCTTGACTCCTGAGCATCCTGACCAGCCACAGTATTGCTGAAACTGGTGTCAAGTTATTTTTGTTCTTTACTAGTGATTGAGACACTCGTCAAGGAAATGGTCAAAATGAAAAAAGTTTTCTAACCAGTATTTCATAATAGAATCTCCCAAATAACAGAACACTGCATGCAGGGTAATCCAAGATAGTATCTTTTATTTTTTGTCATATTTTGGGGTTTTCTATGATCGTGATTTTACTATATATGTGTAGGCAAAAGAAAAGCTTCCATTAGGAGCTGACAAAACTGGTTTTGTCCCCAAACCCAGAAATGGAAAAAAGTGGGGGACTATCCTGCCATTCATCAATCCTGAAGGTGTTTGGGGAGATGTATCCTGATGAGTGTTTCACCAGTCCTGGCCGGACTCTCTTCCTGCAAACTCCTCTAGCTAGAGCAGCAAGGAATCGTTGATGTTCCACAGGAATTCCCAAACTAGCAGCAACGGCAGCGTTGCTGTCATGGTGCTGTGACCTGCAGTGATGCTAGGCTGTGCAGGGAGTCCTTTATCGCAGCATGGGTGGAAAGGAAGGATAGTTGTATGTAGATACAACAGACCCATACAGTTCACTGGAAGGAAAAAAAGGGACAGGAAAAATGAAGTGAAAATATATTTAACTCAGTATATATAGTAACTTGTTACTACAACAAGCCTTTTTACTGGACTGAGGTCAAGATTCTGCTCTGTGGCTACAGGAAAGGCTGATAAAAGGTAACATGGGAAATGATTGCTTTCAGAAATTGCACGGCAAACTTGCCATGTTGATTTTTCTCATTGCCTGGGAAAGACTGTTCTTTTTTGTATAGGTATACTTACATTGGTGATATTTTCTCCACTAATTCACTTGAGTGAAAACTGGAGGCTTCCTTTGATTTTTTTTTTCTTCAATTACTAATTTTTTTTAATCTTAAGATTTATTCTGATTCCTACCCAAGTCGTTTCTTTAAGTGCAGTAAAAGTTGGGTATTTTTAACTTGACTCTGGAAAGCCAGGTTGTAGAACTCAGTTTGGTTGTACAGGAAATGAGATGAATGTCCAGACACCTTAAAAAAAAACAAAAACAAGTTTAGATCAGGGTCGGTGTGACCGTGTAGGAGAGAGTATATGCACACGAAGTGCTTATTAGAAATCATACAAATTGCTATGGCCTTTACCTGTGGGAGCTATTGTGCCTAAGCGAAGTGTGCATCTAAAAATTACTGAACCTGCATTCAGCATCCCTTCTTAAATAGAAAAGTATCCGTCAGCACTTCTTACCATATCTTCTGCCTGTGCAAAGGCTGTGGAGAATATTTGTCAGAGCCAGGACTGTGCTCAGCGAGGTAAGCGTGGGCTGGCCAGGAGTACGGCAGCTTTCGCCTCAAGCTATGGTATCATACGGGAAGGCCAGTATACTTTTCCTGGTGCAATCTGTGTCTTCCACTCCTATTTAAGTTATTCTCAAATATGTTTGGATACACAGCCAAGATGATTCTCTTCCACTTTAAAAGTCTTTTATCTGAGCAATTTGCAGCTCTAATGGAGATCTATATTCTGTATACAAACTATTTTTCATCTCTTTTCATCTTCCCCAAGAAGGATGGGGAAGTACCTGTGCAGCAACTAATTACAGAGTGATTAAAATAGAATTTTCAATAAAAAAGAAAGCTCTCTGCTCTACTTCTTCAAGCCAAAACAGATAAAGAAGCTGACAATATTAGGAATTACAGACCAACTGAATACAGCAGCAGCAATAACAAAAAAGCAGGGCTAGCACAAGTTGTCATAACTAGATGGCCAAGAGGCAACACCATCTCTGAATGTGCGACCATCTCAATGCAAGGGTGGCTATAGGATGTGACAACTCTGATTACATTGAAATGCCAACAGTGTTTTAGTATCTGTCAACTCGTTCCTATTTGACAAAGGTCTTCACCAAAGGAAAGCTAGGAAGTATCTACGTGAACACTGCCCAAGTCTATCCCTACCTAATTGATTTTTTGATTCTGAAGAAGAGGAAAGCCATACCAACAAGCATGGTTATAGGTTAACTTTTGGGAGGTGAAACTTTAGATCATACTTTGGCAGACTGAAAACTTGAAGCTTCCCAGTATAAATGCTCTAGATTATGAAGAAAAAAGAAGAAATCATAAACGTCTTCCTCATGATGACTTATGTAAGAGTGGCCTGGGTTACATCCTTAATGAAGGAGAAGACTAAAGATTAGAAATAGTGAAACCTTTTTTTTTTTCCCCTCTTGCCTTTACTTGTGCTGTATCTTACCAAGGCATGCTATTCAATAGCATTTCAAACTTAGTCTCATTCTCACCTTTGCAAGGGAGGTACCAAAATGTCACTGTTAAATTTCTGTAGCCATGTATTATGATGAGACAGAGGAGCAAAAGCAGCATTTTACAAGTTGCCTGAGATCTTCCCTCAGGGCACCTGAGGTGCTACAAGTCAGATTAGACTTGTCCCAGAAATCAAAACCCTGAACCTGATACTTGTGCTAACACCGCTCAGTCTTGTACCTGTGTAACCGAAATGATTAGGAATGTAATTTATTTAAAATGTAATTGTCCACTTATGTCCTCTGTCTTCAATGCAGCTATTATCAATGATGTATAGGTGCTTATTCCAGTGGACTATGATCCTTTTTTCAAAGCCTAAATAGTTACTCTTTTAGATTTTCTTATGTCTGTAATTGTCTATACTGGATGAGTTGTACTTTATTACAGTAAAAAAGTAATAATAATTCTGTAAGCAAAAGCCCTACTAATCTATATTCCCACTCAAGCGGTGTTAAAGTATGCTAAACTACCTTTGCATCCTTCGTGTTACTCCCTCTGTCCCTCAGACATGTCCAGAGAAGCCTTGGTGCAAATGTGATACCAAGGTTGCTGCTGGAGCCCTGGGCATGGGGAGCTCTTAGTGCTTCACTTGCCCTCCGGCGTCATTGGAATGGCTGGGGTTGCCCGTTGGGTGACACTGCTGACACCCCTAATCCTGGGAGTATTTTAATCAATGAAGGTGCAAACCCAAGAGGTTTTGTTAGTAGAATATCTTTGTTCTACCTTGTGTTTGAAAATGGAATCTATAAGGTAAAGGATATAGTACAAATGCAAAGAGCTTCCTGGTCTTGCATGTGTCCAAGAAAATGCTTTGGTTGCAAGGGGGAAAGCTGTTCTTCCAAATAAAGTAAGCTACTTTGTTTACAGGAATGCTCAACACGTTAGAGGCAGAAAATTGTAACTGAAAGTGATATGAACATTGTCTCATTCTTGTGTTGCTAGAGGACTTCTTTAATTTTATATCACTGACAGGTTTTTTTATTGACATTTTCACTTCAGTGATTTCTGTAGAATAATGTTAATTACAATTCATTAGCTATTTTTAAATTAAAGACATAATGAAATGCTAATTTACTTGCATGTCAGAAAATTGCCTTAGCCTAGTCAGAAAATAAACATTTGTTGATTTGCCATACTATCCTTTTTCTCTAAATTGTGTTTTGCTATGTTTGATAGCTAAAACTATCTTCTGCCACCCACACTTCAAACTTTCTGTCTGCAGTGAGATGGTTACACCTTGTATTCTGGAACAGTGATCAAAATGCCAGTTCAGATTGTGATCATGCAGCTGAATATTGTTCGTTGCTCCTATGCAGGAAAGTCAGCTGCAGGATAATGCCTTCTGCTCATTGCTCTTTGGCACTAGATACCTGTTGCCACTGCTACATGTACTGTTAACTATTGTTATCCTTCAATTGCTCCTTTATGAGATGTGATATTCACTGTGCAAGTCTGAAATATTTTTTTAAAAATCCAGTTAGGTTTACTAAACTTCCCTGGAAAACCAGCTGTATGGAGTTTGCCCTGCTTCCTTCTCTGACTAGCACAGATGGTGGTCTGTGCATGTGTAAGACACATTCTCAAGGAACTTTTTTCAAATAAGTATTTCTCAAACAAAATAGTCTATTTTAAGATGTTTTCAGCCCATTATCTCTCTGGAAGTTCTTGTACTTTTATAATTAAGCATGTGATCAGATGCTTGGGGTTTTTTGAACCATTCTTGCAGTAAAAAATTAATACATTTTCTGATATAGTGATTTTAGACATAATGGACATAGCATTATTGTCAGTCTTGAGCTTTTAAGTTGATAGAGTATCTTTAAAAACTATTTCATTCATGTTGACACTTTAAAATTATCTACGTTTATCAAGTATTAGCATAAAGTAAAAAGAATCAGATGCTTTTGTACTAGTTAATTACCTACAAAACATCAAATCTGCAAAAACAGCCTTCAAACACTTGTATGCTGAAATAAGTTCATTATTTTAGCTTTATTAGATGTTTGTTGAAAGCACAAGTGAAGGGCAGAGTGTGTGTGTGTATATATAGCAGAAAACCCATAAACAAGAGTGGAAGTGCCGGTCGCTGTCCCCATGCCGTAATCAGGATTTCGTACCTGTCACAGAAGACCTGTATGTTGCACTCTTGCATGGGCTTTCTCCTCTGCCTGCTGGAACCACCTTGCTAAAACACAGTAGTGGACTGAAATGCTGGTGGATTTGTGGCTTAGTATGACTCATTGATGCTCCAATGATAGAAAACACTAACTTGGCAAGAACCTCAAAGCTGTACCAAGTTTGCTTGTGGCCACTTAAGTTATGTTCTTTAGGATGGCTGCTATGATTGTGTCTATATTCAAAATAATTTCCCAGTCTTTGGAATGAGAACATGTATGTCATTAAAATGTTCACACATTTTCAGGTGCTGCTTTTGCCTGTAATGCCTAGCATGCTGAAGTATGTGCGTGTGTGCACGTGCACACGATTCAGGAGATGGGATGTGTGGATGAACATTCCCAACGTGCAGTTTGCATGCGGTCACCCTGTCCAAGCAAGGCAGGAGTTTATTGGGTTGGTTGCTCTGTACCAATAGGCCTTGGTGTCCAGGAATGAGTGGCATGTTGCATTTACTAATATGGATATAGCCAATAAGAATCTAATTGTATTTTCTGTGATAATAATTAGTAGCTCATTAGTTTGAGTTTGGTAAGGATGAAACTAAAATTCAGTGGTCTTGTAGAGACTCGAGGAAAAAAGAGCAGCTGAAGATGTGTTTGATTCCCCTGTCTGCACTGGAGAAGGGAGCAGTATTTCCATGTCATTTTGGAATACATACACATATTTTCTTCAGGAAATAATGGGGAAAGCATAGCAGAACAGAAGTAGCTCTTTTGTAGATGATGTATTTTCATTTATGCTCTTGAAACACAATCCTTTATCAATTCCAAAATTTTGGTTAGTGTCAGGTAGGTAGCATGCTGACTAAGGACTCTTAATATCTGAATAACAAAACAGCCACTTATTTTTTTTGTCAGTCTGCTCAAAATTTCTTGAATATTTGTAAACAGGATGAGGTAACAGCAGATTAGGTTTATCTATCAAAGAATTGTTGTACCTTTTTTGTCACTAGCAACAGGCTACCTGACACTCCTGAACCTTGAAGTCTTCAGTCACTTGTCGGCTTCTGTGTTACCATGAGCCTATAAAGCAGTAGGTCCTTCAGATAAGCTTTCTGGTTGCTTTGTAAAAGTGAACTAGATAAACATTAAATCCCCATCCTCACCAAAAGTTACCCTGTGTAAAGGCTGAATTGTTCCTAGTGAATATACATGTAAAGCAGTGCTCAACATGTTCTTTTTTGTTCTTTATTTTAATCAGATCACCTCTCTTTCTGAATGGTAGGTGATGTTTACCTGTGAAATCAAGTGTTCCCACAAACCCAGCTTCTCCTGTAATCTGGGAAACTAATATGGAGACAATGTTTTTGCATCTTTTGTTTTGTTTCCAAGGTCGTTATACAATTGATTAATAAAATTTCATTTATATGCTATACTTGTTAAATTAGTCTTTGAAAAGAACAAAAACATAAGTGCAGAAAAATGCTTTATGGTATTACATATCTTGAAACTATTTTGCCCAAATGATATAATAGTCCTATATGTCCCTTTTTTCAGGTAGCTTGCCTTTTGTTTCATAAGGCATAATGCTGAGTAAGACTTAATGCTGAGAAGGGCAAAGAGATTGGTATGTTGGAACTGAAGATCCAACTAGAATGATTTAACTTTTTTACCGTTCCTATTATCTGAGGAATATGGCGGTTAGCCTTTTTTTTTCCGGCTTAGTTAAAGGGAGATGCCTTTTGGAAAGCTTTATTGCCCGTCCCTTTAACCTGAAAGTAAGTTGAAGCCACAGGTAATGGATGAACCCTACATGTTAAAAGGAAGTGGCTCCTACTTAGACTTTGGGCCCTGCACTTCAGGAAAGACCTTGAGGTGCTGGAGTGAGTCCAGAGAAGGGCAACGAAGGTGGTGAAGGGTCTGGAGAACAAGTCAGGTGGGGAATGGCTGAGGGAGCTGGGATGTTTAGCCTGGAGAAGAGTCTAAGGGGAGACCTGATCGTTCTCTACAGTGACCTGAAAGGAGGGCGTAGTGAGGTGGGGGTTGGCCTCTTCTCCAGGCAACTTGTGACAGGACAAGAGGGCATAGTCTGAAGTTTAGGCTAGAAATGAGGAGGCCTTTCTTTGCAGAAAGGGTCGTTGGGTATTGGAATGGGCTGCCCAGGCAGGTGGTGGAGGTGCCATCCCTGGAGGTCTTTAAGAAAAGACTGGACATGGCACTTAGTGCCATGGTCTAGTTGATGTGGTGGTGTTAGGGTAAGGGTTGTACTCGATGATCCCAGAGGTCTCTTCTAACCAAATCAATTCTGTGATTCTGTAAACTTATGGTGGTTTATCAATAGGCAGGGGACTGATATTTCTTGGTTCTTTGGAACCGATGAGAACTTTTTATTCAATTACTTAGTCATCTGTTAGGCAAGACTAGATTTGCAAATAGTTTTAAGTATGTGCACAGGAAGGATATACAGTTAAAAGGTAGCTTCAAGTTATTGGTTTAAAATACATGGCTCAATGTATTCTCCCTCATCCATGTTGCATGCCTTCTGGTAAAGTACACTTGTGTTTCAGCCTTCTTCATAGGCATAGCTAGGATAGCAGTAATATGCAGCAAGATTAGGTAGGTGTTACAGTCCTTAGTTGAACCTGATGGCCAGCCCAAGGCAGCCCTCTTAACTGCTGTAGTTGCACCATTGCCAGCATCTTCTTGGCTGGATAAGAGTTAGCATATCTGCATGAACTGTAACTGCTTTTTAATTACTGAATTGAAGTATTCTTGAACAGTCAGAGCATTGGAAAAATACCTCTTCTACTTGTTTTCAAAGCTCCCGGTACAGGAACTTCTTTGTAATAGGCAGGTTTATGGAAAACCATATATTTACTAATAATAGAAAGTGTATAGCCGAACTCCTAACCTGATTTACTAGCTTCAAGTAAGTAGTTGCCATAAAATGTTGTACATAAACCTACTTTACTGGGGGCTTTGAAGTTGGCATGTGATTCATTGATATCCATGTATAACTTGTGTGGGTGTTTCGTATGGTACAAATGTCAATCTGTTAGATTCTTCTGCTTGTGAGTTGACCTGTATAATTTCAGTAGTAGACGTATGAGCAGAATCACATGATCCTGACGGTATATATGTCTGTCTATAGCAAATAAATTCCAATCAGATAGCAACAGAAGCTCAGATCATAATGACAGGAGAAAGATGAAGACATACTAAGAGTAACCAAGAGTCTGCCTGGAATAGATACTCCAGCCATAAAAATATGCAGAAGATCTCAGAATCTAATGATGCTCTTTCAAAGGAGAGCCTTGGAAGGAAGGGATGGGTGAGTGTGAAGAGACTGCTCAGAATCAAACAGTGGTTTATGGGGAGGGTCAAACTGTGCTTAGCTGTCAAAGCTCATCACTTCATCCTGCCATGCACAGTGCTAATAGAGTTTGCACTTGCAGGGATAACAATTGCACTATTTCTTTTGATGAAACACAGGAAAGATTCAGAACTGGGCAAAGTGAGCCCAACAGGATGCATATGACTGTTATCCTGATTATAAATAAAATACAACTAGAAGATAATCCATTGCAATCCACAGATCAGGAAGGGTCATGCTGGAGACTCTCAGAGGGATAGTCATGAAGAATAAGTTTAGCCCATAGAGATGAATCTCTAGATTGCCTGTTTGATGCAAACAGAGGAAAGAGAAAGTTTAGAAAGACTTGTTTTGGTAGGTGAAAGTTAGCCTTTTGTGCTTAGTATCTTCCTCCATCTCCTCTGGGAAGTCTTTAACAGGTAACACACCAAAACGAAGAAAGGACATGACGGGTACACTGTTAACATGGACAGCCTCCATTACTGCTACTTGGCCATCAAAACTTGTAAAGAATTTTCAGCACGGTCTCTGTCAGACAACGGGTAACAAACACATTTCCTTCAGAAACAGTTATTTCTTCATGATGCCCTGGAGCTACCTTTCTTACCTTGCTAGCATTAACGTAGTACATTGCTGCTGCAAAGTAGCAACTTTGAAGGTAACTGGGCTTCTTACCCATTTAAGTCAAGGAGAAAGGAAGACCGTGTCACTGTAATACATACTGAATAGTCTGATTTGGAGGGATGGCAGTCCTACTTGTGTCGTATCCAGTAGTCAGGGTACATCTCCGATGTATAAAGAACGCTTTGCTATAATGAATGTGAATGAATGCATATATTGATAGTTGGAGAATTTCCTAAGAAGAAAGAAAACTAATTATCTAAACTATTTCAAGCAAACAATTAAATGAAATACAGCACATGGCCAGCCCTGTGGGAATTTATCTTGACCCTTTAGGTAGAATCTAGAAGGTCTGTTGTTTCTGTGCCAATTTATACAGCATGGCACCTGACTGCATTGTAAGTTTAAAACAATTTTAAATGTTTCTCTGAACAGGTTTCTTTTTAATGACTTTGCTCACAGTGTGTGTTTTGAGTACGATGAAGTAAAGATAGAGAAGTAGAGAGAACTGTTTTCATGAGTGGTCTCCACAAACTATTAAAAAATACTTAACAGTCTGTCTTTTAATCTTTTTTCTTTAAAGGGGGGAAGACTTAATTTAGGGTTATATGTTTACATCACATCTTACAATACAGTCTGCATAGCGAGACAGGTTTCTTCTATATGTTTTACTGCTAAGGATTGAGAGTTTAGTCACTTTTAAGACTTGAAAGCATTTCAGTTTGAGATGTAAATAATGTTAGTGTTTTCACGCCCACTATTTAAATAGGTTTAACAACCACATCATCAAAACTGTACGTACTATGGCATTTAATATTGAGGCTTCACATAAGATGAGTGATTTATTTTCTGTTCTCTTAAAAATTAGCTTTTATCTATCATCTGATTCTGCATCTCCAGGGAAGTCTGTACAGAGTTTGGTTCCCTCAAGAAAGAAAACATGGGTTTTGAGTTTTTTTTTAATACATTAAACTAGATTCTGTAGTCATCAGAGTCTATGCGGGACCTCACAGGTCTTATCCCTTCACAGGAGCTATTAACATAAACCAAAGGAGAGAGGTGAAGATGATGATGGGTCTTATTTCTATCTCTCTTTTTTTTAACATCACGAATGAAGCAAGACTTCAAAGAAGTGGAAAACCAACATTTAATTAACGTGAGCCTGGAATGTTCGCAGCAATTGCTAGCTGTTAGTCTGAGTCATTAACAGTTAACTATATCTAAAATCTGCATCATGTAGAAATCGAGCTTGAAATGCATGAAAAATTTGGAGCAGTCACAAAGTTTGAAAGCACGCAAACCAAAACAGTAACCTTTTCCTAATGGTAGTGTAGTTTGTTAGTGAAATACTACTGTGTCTGCATTTCCTTTATGCTTATTTAGGACATATCAGCTTGCTAGTTTGTTTTTTATCCTTTTATTCATGGCTGGGTAAAACTTGAAATGTAATTCAATATGCTTAAAAAAGCAAAACAATTGTACATAGCCATACTGCTCTGCAAAATCAACAACAAAGACTTCCTAGAAAACAATAGAATTGCTGCTGGCATTTGTTTTCCTCTCCAAATGTCATGAAGTTCAATAATATACACCCTGAGAAATCAAGTAGGAATGTATATTGGGGGAAAATAGCAGAATAAATAATTTCGAAGAGGGATTAAGGACAGACCCACAAAAAAGGCCTAATTGAGATGGAACGTAAGTGTCCTCTGAACACAATAGCTGCAACAGCTTTTGAGGGACAGCTAGTATGTCCAAATGTCAGCAAGCCATTAGCTGACAGGACAAACACATGCATTTTTGTGTGCCTCATTTGGATCCTTCACATCCTTGCCGGTGTTTGTGCCTCCCTGAAAACAGTTTATGAAGCTATTATGGTGTTTTGTTTAAGAACATCATTTCTGCTTGAAGAGAAGCTTCTGAATAGATCAAGAACATTGTTCAGGTCTTCTTAAGGTTGTGCATAATGGAAGGAGTCCAAAGTGGGAACTTCAAAAACTGTGCAGATAACTCTGCATGAGTCTTGCCTTGAAAAGAGAAGTCTTTCATGCCTCAGTTTGCAGCTGTGTGTGTACATTGTGTTTATTTTTACTGAAAGCCTTTGTCACTGACATAATGTTATTTTAGTGCACTTTGCAGTGGTGGGGCTGGGAGGGAAGAAGCACAACCCTCTTTACCATCTCTGAACATCTTTAGAAATGAGAAAATAGGTATCTCCAAATGTATTCATAGCAGTGTGATTTTTTAATAGAAATTTGTAAAGATTACAGTAGTATCAGGATTTGACTTTTAATTATCAGTACTTACAGTATGTTAGCACAATGCTCTCCCAGTATAGATTAGTAATTGCTTGCTGCCTCAAAAGTCTTTGTTCAATTATATCTAGGAGAGAAGATTTCCCTAGATATACGATGATCTCTATACAGAAGCTAACCAGTGTTGCCAAGGATTTCACTTATGCTGTCAGGTCAGATTTTTAAAAGGGATCAAACCCCAGTATGATAATCATGTTAATATTTGGTGTTGAAATGGAGCTGACTGTATCTGAGAATCTTGGCCCAGGTTTGAGTTGCAAACTGCCTTGTGAATTGTATAGGTGAGAAAAGCTACCAGGTGAGATGAATGATCTTTGGAAAATAATGAAATGAAAATTCAGTAAGAAGCAAAAATATCTGTACTCTGCCCAATTTAAGTTTTTACTTAAAAGTGATCCTCCCAAATGAAGTTAACCCTAAGAGCACTGAAAGATTCTTCACAAATGAGAACATTCTGTATGTATAGCATTCAGTTTAATAATCTTATTTTTATAAAGGCAAGAGACGTGAACCCTCATCCTGATAAAGGAAGAGGGAATCTCTTAAATGTTTTATAGGAAACTTGGATTTTTTGATTTTGGTCTTCACCTTGGGCTTTTTGAAAAGCAGAGGAGCAGAGTGTTTGCCTTTTTCCTTAATGCTTTTATTTACTAGAATGTAAAAGAAGGAAAAAATCAAACTTTTCTGAAAGACAAAATATAAAATTTCTTTTGATCTATTCCAATAATGTCTTTTTCTTCTAGGAAGATGAATGCTGATTTTAAAAATAAGGAATCAGTGAAACCTAGACATATGTGGATAACTGTATGTTCACTCAAATTACTTGAGTGATTACTCAGGTGATAAATGAAAAGGAGAACATAAAATATTCCAGGCTGGAAGGTTAAAATATTAATGAATCATGAGCTTCAACATCATGAGAGCTCTAAAAATATCTAGATGTTTTATTCAGGTTCTGTTAGAAGGATTTTAGGTGGAAAGTCACTTTCTTGCCTTTGCTCTCAAAGTAACTATGGACATATATGTAATCTTATACCATCTTCAGAGCAACATCATACTCAAACCAATAAAGAGTCTCTGCCTGAAGCCCCTGTTCCAAATAGGATCTTCCATTTTGGGGACGTGACTAACTGTGGAGACTTCCACAGTATAAAGTTTTATTGGGATACAATGAGTTGGGCATCTAGTGTTGAAACTTTTGTTATTACTTTGGGTTTTGTTTTTGCAAGAAGCACAGTAGTTGCGAGGGAACAGAGGAATAACACTAAGGTTCTCTGTTGGAAAGAGTTGACAGCCCCTGCAGTTTTATACGGAATATGAATTCACAAGCCCACTGCAGATGAGAAGGTGCATTCAGCTGGATTATAAATAGACTGTAGTTAGCTTTGAAATGCATCCATTTTATTCTGAGCTTCCAGCAAAGTCCTACAGATATGCATCTCCAGTGAGAGCTCTAAAGTTGGTAATAAAGAGAAAATGACAAGAGTTTTATTTGGAGTCTTCTGACAGCTGTGGAAGAAAAAGAAATCTATACACTGTTGTGGCTGTGTGTGTTGTTTTTTTTCCTACAAAAGTGAAGGAGTAGATAAAAAAACTTCCCGTCCTCAGGAAACAAGTCCTTGTTCCAAGAAAAATGTGCCCTGTGTGACTGGAAACGTATGTGGTTCTTGAACCCTTTCCTTCACTCATGCTTTCTTATGCTCTGATGCAGTAATCCACAGGTGCTCCAGAAAAAGGCAGGTGCTGTTCTTGTGGTCTAAGAGGTGGGACGGCAGGACCTATGCTTTTGCTTTTGCCAGTGGAGCACAAGATATAGACCCACAAGCTGGTATGCGCCTGAACACACTGTTCAGTACAGAGCTTTTTGTGATGCTAGCAGTAAAGGCAGTGCTATGTGCTGCCCAGCCTGAATTAATAAGCTTGGTTTTGTAGAGGGTGACTAGGATGACTTGTGACTAGGGGCTAGCAGAGTCCCTGTTTGACTAGAGTATCTGCGGAGCAGTGTACCATCCGAAAGGGTATATAACAGCAAGAGTGTTACTCTTTGCATATTAAGTAAAAGTTCTTTGTAGAACTCCCCTGGTTACCACCTGAAGCAGAACTACCTTTTTTCAGCTTCTTTTTCAGTATATAGTTTAGTGACTGAATGGACAGCGTGTTCTATTAGACATCTCAAACATGTGGGAAGTTTTGAATTGAGATAGTCATATTTAGCTTTCTAGAATGTGACCAAAATAGACAATCTCTGTCCCATCAGCAAATATCAGAAAGGGTAATGTGTGTGTGTTGCTGCTAAACAAAATCAGAGCACAGCCCTGTAGATTCTCCAAGTAATTTGATGTTGCATCAGGAGACAGATGGCAATAATAAACCAGCGGAGGGCTGAGAGTCTTCAGCTTGCATCAGCAGCATGTTGGTCTCGTAATTGTCACCAGTTTTGGACTCTCTCTAACCATAAGGTATTCTTAGAGGGGATATAAAGGTGAAAGGCAATGCAATTATTGCCTTTACATGGAGTGCAGAGGTCTTCAGCGTACCCCTTTGCACAATTTATTTTCTACACGGGAGCTATGATGGGTTTCCTCAACAGCCATATATGAGTGCTTGCATGCTCTGGGATTTGTTTTGTGCTGATAAGAGATAAAATGAATGCAATATACAGTTGGATATTGCAGACAGTTTGCCAATGGAACAGAGAAAGGCTCAGTTTGTGGAAATCTGGAGATCAGCCTAGGTCCTTCAGCTACTGTGGAGGACTTCTAGGCAGTAGGTGGGCTGGTGTATTCCTAGGTTGACACTGCCTGAAACTCTGGTTCTTGTGGGCTTTCTGCAGTGCTGATGTAGTCACTTAGGCATAAAGTAAAAACAGACACATCTTTAATCTATGAAAAGGAGAGATTAGTGCTGTTCGTCCTAAGAATTTACATACTGTGTAACTGAGGCCAGGAGAGCTATTCGCTCCTTGATGTAATCCTTTAGTATCGCTTCTGTGCTGCCATCATAAAATAACCAGATAAACTATTTAATTTGTTGCACAAACCTTAAATTTTGCTGTTATCTTAATACTTTTTGATGGAATTCTCAATCATAGTGCTGCATTCATGCTAGCTTTTGGGTTTAATGGCACTTTTATTATTCCCCATTCCTAAGAGCCCAATTAAGAGCTTGACTTGGCAGCTCTCACTTGCAACCCCACTTGCTGAGACTTTCTAGGACTGAGTCTGCCAGTCTTTGGATGGCCTGGGTTTTTCATGGCAAGTGACTGCCCTCTGTCTTCTCTTGAGTTGGATGGCTGCATCCCATTGCTAGAAAGTCAGCCAGGCCCTTCAAAAGCCAGTGCTGCATCTGGTGGTGGTGTTACCAGTTATGAGACATGTTAGATCATTTGGCACTGTCCAGACTGGAGAGAACATTTAGGCAGAGCCAGGATTTAGCAGGGAGGAAAAAATTCTTATGGTCCCTGTTACGTGTCTGTAATCAAGGAACTATCACTGTGTACATGGCTGCCACTCCAGCAGAAGTGTCTGGGTTGGTCCAACAGTTTGATCCATGTCGAACAGATTATTTTTGTTGTTGTTTTTGTTCATAGCAACTCTTGCAACAAGTGTCTGAAAGCTGTGATAGCAATTAAATAAATAAAATCAGCATTGTAATTGGAAAGGAATTTTTAAGTATTGGATTTCTTTTGGCACTATTATAAATTACTTAGTGTTCATAGATTCTTTTTTGTCCAAAACAAACTGCAAAATTTGCAGTTCTCTAGGTCATAAAATCTCACATCACTCTATGAATCCAATTATTAGACTTGTTAGAGGCAAACTAACATGAAACATTACAGATCTAATACTGAACAAAACCTAGCAATCATCATCTCTGTTCTTTCACCTCTCGCTGTGTTCTGAGCATTTTTCTTACTGTTTCTCAAGCTTCCAGGCACCATTTTCTTCCAAGAAGTCGGATCTCCATTAGCTCTGGGCATTTATCAGTCTCTGTTCTGGTGCTTGTGTCTCTGCCTGTCTCATTCAAAACAAATACCAGTGCTGTGAATTTTTTAAGGCAACTGCAGTCGTCATAGCTGATGAAATGTTTTGGGGCAACATCAACTCTCTCATGCTAAAGCAAGAATGTGGTTTTCAGTTTTCTTACCGCAAAACACTGAGAACAAAAATATACTGTGTTGCAAAATATTCTGCCAGTCTGTACACAAGGTCATATTATCTTGAAAGCCATGCTGCTTGTGATTATTTTCTAAAATTAATAACAATTTTCTTTTACATGCTCATTTTTCCAGTGTGACTGTTCTAATGCCATTGTGCCACTGCTGAGTGTACTGCACATTTACATAATAGCATCCCTTTCTGAGTTTACTTTACTGGAAGTTAGACCAAAAAAAATTTTTTATATGTAAATTGAGAATATTTGGTCGTTGAGATACCATAAACATAGGGCACAATGATACCACTTTTATAGCCACATTTCAAAGTGCAAGTACAGTTCATCTTTTTGACCCCTTTGTTCTAATGCTGGAAATAGATGTTACATGCTGAATGAGTTTCTGTAATATCACATGCAAAGTTTTTTAATTGAGGACCTAAGAATCTTATTCAATTGAACAAAAATAACAACAATGCTGCAGGAGGACTGAAGCTTTAAGATTTTTTTTGTTCACCTTTTGCAATAATTAATTGCAGTCAGCATCGAAGTTTTGCAGTTAGCAAGGAGCTCTCTGCTGTCACTCAAAGCAAGTACTGAATCCATATAGCTACATTGCAATAGCTAACGTGTAATGATGACAGATATTTTCAAGGATCACCTCCTCCAAGCAATGCATCCCAACAAAGAGGAAGGAGGCCTGCGTGGATGAACAAGGAGCTCCCGGACGAACTCAAACGCAAAACAGAAGCCCACAGAGCATGGAAGCAAGGACAGGGAGCCTGGGAGGAACACAGAGAAATTGTCTGAGCAGCCAGGGATCAGGTTAGGAAAGCTAAAGAACTGATAGAACTAAATCTGGCCAGGGACATCAAGGGCAACAAGAAAAGCTGCTATAGGTATGTCATTGATAAAGGGAAGACTAGGGAAAATGTGGCCTCTCTCCAGAACAAAACAGGAGATCTAGTTGCCCAGGACATGCAGAAGGCTGAGGTATTTGACTTTTTTTGCCTTGGTCTTCACTGGCAAGTGCTCCAGCCACACTACCCAAGTCGCAGAAGGCAAGGGCAGGGATTGGGAGAGTGAAGAACCACCCACTGTAGCAGAAAATCAGATTTGAGACCGTCTCAGGAACCTGAAGGTGCATAAGTCCATGGGACCTGATGAGATGCATCCATGGGTCCAGAGGGAACTAGCAGATGAAGTGGCTAAACCACTATCCATCATATTTGAGAAGTTGTGGCAGTCCAGTGAAGTTCCCACTGACTGGAAAAGGGAAACATAACTGTCATTTTTAAAAAATGGGAAAATGGAAGACCTGGGGAACTACAGGCCAGTCAGTCTCATCTCTGTGCCTGGCAAGATCATGGAGCAGATCCACCTGGAAACTGTGCAAGGGACATGGAAAATAAGGAGGTGATTGGTGACAGCCAGCATGGCTTCACTAAGGGCAAATTGTGCCTGACAAACTTGGTGGCCTTCGGTAGTGGACTACAGCATTGGTGGATAAGGGAAGAGCAACTGATGTCATCTACCTGGACTTGTGCGAAGCATTTGATGCTGTCCTTCATGACATCCCCGTCTCTAAATCGGAGAGCCATGGATTTGATGGATGAGCCACCTGATGGATAAGGAATTGGCTGGGTGGTTGCGCTCAAAGAGTTGCAGTGAACAGCTTGGTATCCAAGTAGAGACCAGTGACAAATGGTGTCCCTGAGGGGCTGGTATTGGAACCAGTGCTGTTTAACATATTTCTTGGTGATATGGACAGCAGGGTTGAGTGCACTCTCAGCAAGTTTGCTGACCACACTAAGCTGTGTGATGTGGTTGACATGCTGGAGGGAAGGGATGCCATCCAGAGAGACCTTGATAGGCTGGAGAGGGGGGCATGTGTGAACCTCGTGAATTTCGACAAGGCTAAGTGCAAGGTCCTGCACATGGGTCAGGGCAATCCCAAGCACAAATACAGGCTGGGCGGAGAATGGATTGAGAATAGCCCTGAGGAGAAGGGTATGATGAGGATGGATGACCAAAGCGTTAAGGATGTGTTCAGGATTGTTATTTATATTTTTAAGCAATGGACCCAAAAAGGAAAAATGAGGAACAGGATCAATATCTGGAAAGCATAAAATCAGGTAGCTAGGTAATCATTCTGCATTGGTTCTTGGAAAATAAACTTAGTGGTCTAAGGAACTTTGTAAAATTTATGAGCTGGATCATCATGTCTTGTGTGGGGAGAACATGGAACATGTTTTACTTGAAAATGACTGAAATATTCTGAAGGCCATTTGTCAATTTTAGCAAAATGGAGATTTTGGCCTGAGGGTATGGCATGTAAGCAGCTCAGTCTGAGCTGTCTAAAGTACTTACTACTAAACCTGAGAAATCCTGAGTAGAAGTGTGGCAAAAAGCCTCCAGAACAGGTTTTCATCTGCCCTCTTAGTAGTTGCTATTGTCTTCTGGAAATGAAGGCTCAGTCTGTGCTCCTGTCTCATTTGTGAAGCGGCCCGTACAGCATTACTCCATTGTACTCTGCCACAGACTTGAGAAATATGCCCACCTGTGGACTAATATGGGCATAAGCACTAAATCAGGGTACTTACTGGGTTAAAGTCCAGGACTCGGGGCCTGGGTCACTCTCTCAACCTGCATGTCATTGTAATTAGCCCAGAAATATGTATGCTGCTGCCAGAATGAGCCCAGCTGGACTTCCTTACGTGTCTCAGCCAGAAAAGGCCGGTAGTTGGAAGGAGGATCTGATTTATGTTAGGAACCAAATTTTGTCACTAAAGAAGAGTAATGCAAAACCCTTCCTCTTCTCTGCCCCCCACTGTGCTTTCTGTGAAGTTAAGAGCAATAAAACATTTTAAAGCTGTCCTCAGACACCCTCATTTGCCTTGCAAAGCTTGTATTGTTAAGTATCTGCAGACTGATACTGTAGTTTTGCAGGCTGAGTTCAGTGTACCGTAGTAGACTGAACAGTATCTTGCATATATGATATATCACCTTGATACTAGTCAGCCTGTCTGATAACCTAAAGTGTTTTACTGGTTGATTTCATAGCTCGTTAAGACTTGCATTTTCCTCCAACAGCTGAGTAGCAAATGAAAATACCACTGGGTTGCAGAGACTGCCACTAAGTAATTCTAGCCTAACTGGCCATGCCTCTAGTAAGCGGTAAAATCATTAACTGTGACAGCGCCATTATTAATGTCTCATTCATCTCATATCCATGTTCCTTGACTTCAGCTGCTTTTTCTTATGCATATTATTTAATGCTATTTTAAATTATTCCCTAAAAAGAAAAGGGAATGGATTTAATTCATCTCCTTATAAAAAGCTCTGATGCTCTGTCTTCAAACAATTATGTCTTCAAAATTTAGACAGAAAATAAAACTGAATTATTCACTTATTTCCAAAAGGCATTCTTATGCAAGGCTTGATTTATCTTGATTAACATAGCAATTTACCACACATTTCAGAAAGTGTTGCTAGTACTTTTAGCTCAAAATAGATTTAGATATCTTAGAATTTCCTACCATATTCCATCAACACCATTCAGACTTCAAATGCTATTTAATTTTTGCAGGTACAATAAGATTTCATTTTAAATAGGTTTTGATAATAACTACCTTAATCAATGAAGTGATAGAGTATTAAAACTATGTTTGTTTTCATCTTTTTAATCAACACTTCCTTGGCTAACCCCTTTAAAATATATTTTAAAGTAGTGTGGTTCTTATGAGGTAAATATGCTTTCCTCCTTTTCCCTGGAAGTATTTAGGGGCAGACTCAAAAGGTGTAGGCAAAATGTTGGGTTAACTAAAAGCAGTATAGAAACGTGTCTGTGTTATAAATATAAACTATTGTGGCTCTTTGTCTGCTAGTTGGTCTTAGTTACTAATTTTCAGAGGCACCAGTCCTTCCAATGTGTCCGCGCCTGCCGTACGATGGGGTTACCCCGCTAACCTGGCAGGTGGGGCGGTTTGGTGCAATATGGACTGCCTGTGTTTTCAGACCACGTACAGTAGTGCTTCACTTGGCGTTGAGTCCTGTCTGTACAAGCATGGGTACATCAGCAGTTCTGATTAGGAGCTAAAACAAGCCACTTGATGCTAAGGGAGCAAACAAAGAGATCGGTTTGTTTAATAATTGCTACTCTGCAAACTTTCATGGGGCAAAAAGGTGAGATTGAAGCAACAGCCCTGGCTATTTCTGGATACTAGGTTTTAAAACTGAGCCTGTTAGAAACCTGGAAATAAGGAATGAAACAGCAGATATCATTTATCAGAGTAATTTATCTTCTTTTTAGGGAAACATTTGACAATATGCTCTACAGCAGGTTAATCTCTGAACAGCCTAGCAGATTTTCTGGGGAAAATACAATGACAACCAATGAAACGATTCCTGCGGGGATTAAAAGTTGGCTTAAGGTAGGAGTTGCAGTACACCTCCTAAATAGTTGGATGTAAAAGTGGGGATGAGGCACTGAAACACGTTTATTGCTGTAGGAGACTTATTATATTAGCAGTAGGGTAACTTCAACCTTATTTTTTGTCAATGTTTACAGTGTTATGAACAGATTGTGTGAAGCAGAGCTCCACTAAGTGTGTTAAGGCTGGATACAGAAGTGTGCATTTAGCTCCTGCAGTGCTTTTAAGATTAAACAATTCTTTATAAAGTGCAAGACCCAGCCTGGCAGGGATGGCAACCAGGTACTTGTGGTAGTAGCAAGACCATGACGTTCTGGTGAGATCTGAAAGAGAAGCCAGAAGGAAGCCAGCATCCAACCAGGACATCATAGGAGGAAAATAAAATAGTGAACTGCCATAACATTAATTGCTTGGGAAGAAAATATGACAAATGGAGATGCTGTAACTGATGGACGTGCATAGCTGCAATGGTAATAATGGTCAACTAGTTGAAAATTATGGGTAATGCACTCTTTCTTATACATTCTTGGAGCATTTTTTGTTTCTTCCTACTGTTGCAGATAATGAGCTTGATTGTTTTCCAGATTAGACATGAAAATATGTTTTAAAACTATCTGGAAACAGTACTGCCACAGATTTGCATATTCAGAAATCTAGGTAGAATCAGAGATTTTGTGTTCATGTTTATCTTTAAATGGTTTGTATTGAAATATGTAGATTTTGTGACAGTATGAAACTTCTCATGGCACCTGTTCATAGAGTGCAAGTGTCTTACACAATTCCCAGTGGCTTCAGTGTACGCTGGATCAGGCTCATGGTGAATAACCATGGAAAAAGATCTATAAAGAAGTCAAATGCATATTTGTGCTTTTTAAAAAGGAAAAAAAAGTATTTTAAAAAAAATTTCTGTATATTTCTGAATTAATTTTCTTGTTTAAGTGTGTCTCAGGCTTTTGCTGTGTTTTTTTTTACTTTAGCATTAAGCAGGCTTTAGCATACATTTATTTTAGTCAACAAGTTAAAAAAATACCTCCAAGAATTTCTCCTTTGTCCTATCTTTTATTATATAATCTGCTAGTCCTGCTTTAATTAATCTGATTTTGTTACTAAATAGCATATTTTTAAAAAAAGGTTTTTATGGTGACATCCTGATTCATTAAACTGCATCTCATAGCTCACTGTCAATACAGAAAACTTAAAGATGTTCCTGGGATTATGTCTTTTCACATGCACTTAAAATAGTTTATCTGCACTTAAGAGGTTTTCTTCTAGAGCTCAGTCTGAGCCACCTGCCTAGGAGATAAAGTACATTTCCTTAGGCTCAAAGTCAGTTTCTGATAGACCATAGCCAGATCTCATTTCTTATAATTTTTTTCAACTTAATTTTTCCTGATGTTTCTCCATACCATGATTTTTCTCATTAACTCCTCTCCTAATGGTACCATACCACCTGAGGTACTTCAACACTTCATTTCTACTTGGGCTGTGTATTCTGGTTCAGTGATGCAGGTTGTTTCCCATTCATCACTAGCACAGTATTATGCCTTCCTGAATAAATCCCCTACTTTCCTAATGTACCAAATTACTGAAACCAATTTTAGCCGCCTCTTCACATTTCTTAGACTGATCAGTGACTCTTGAAACCTCTCCTTAGCCTTACAGAGCAGCAGACCTCCCTTCCTACCTTTTCTTATACAGGCAAACTGGATTGAAAGGGAGCAATCCAGGTGCCTACACAGGGGCATCAGAGGAATACACTACATATCTAAGACATCAGCAGAGGCTGGGCAGGTGGGATATCTGATTAATGGGAGACACTTGTGGAATAGCAGCTGGAGAACACACAGCATACTTTAAAGCACTAGATGCCTGGTTTTAGACTCTCAAATTGCTCCCCAGAATTACTGCTCTGAAAGAAATTGTTATTGAACTTTAAAAGTACTCAGTCCAAAATATGCATTTGACTTTTTTATTCAGTGATTTTAATGGTCATACTTGCAATGTCTCTTCTAGTTGCAATGTATAAAGTTGCCAAAGTGTATCTGTATGTGGCCAGGTCTTCTAAAAAAATCATAAGAAATATTTGAAATATGACCAAAGAAATTAAGGTACAGGGTGTCTGCAAAGAGCCCGTTAGTTCTAGCAAACATGCAAGAAAAACTTTTAATGGCAGTAATTGTTTCTGAATATACTGTGGTCTTGCACTGGAGGGGTAGGGGGAAAAAATGGTTACTAAAATACACACATGTACACACACTTTAAGCTTATACTTTTTTTCTCTTTACACTTCCTTCAACTTGAGGAGTAAAATAGCACCAACCCGTTCTTAGAGAATTTCATCTTCTGGTCTTTGTACTGCTGGACTATTATAATTTCCTACTAGTACCAGAATACAGCCACTTGGAAATTTCAGGCTTAATTTTCTTGAAATCATGAAAGCATTTTTTTTTGTAGAAATACAGCTTTTGGAGGACGTCTTTTTTTCCTTACAGAAGATCCTCATCTTGAAGGGGAAGGGGGTAGGGGAATGAATATCCATTTGTATTAATGTTGGAAATAAAGTAAGGCTGAAGTATAACTTTCTTTCAGTGAAGCAATGAAAGTGAGAAGGGATGCTTAAGTGCTAATGAAGGACTCGATTATGAAGAAGCTGCAGAACTCAAAGAGCACCCAGGAAATTGCCACTTACTCATATTGTGGTGAAACACACTTGGTCCTATTGGGTAAAATTTTTTTCATGAGCCAAAGACAACATTATTTCAACTATTGCATAGCCTTGACTCCCACACACAGCTGCACTGGTATTTGAGTTTGGATGTGCAAGAATAAGCATCATTCTGCCAAATATCTCTTCTTTACATCAGCTCTGCCCTTCCCTTTTTAACCATTCTGAGTATCTCAGGAGTACAACGCAAATAAGTAGGAAAAGATTCCTTGAAGAGTGATGCACAGTACCTTCCTTGCTCAAGGCTTTGTTTAAGAGCGCTGTGTACCCTTACGTGTTGTTTCATCTGCTCTGCTCAGTAAGAGATTACACACACAAAATGAAGCATTATGCTGCTTTTAAGTTCTGTGTCAGTGAAGTGACATTTCTTTGTTTGGAAAAAGCCCAGTAACAATGGCAATTATCTGATACCTCTATGCTAAGTATTTTCACATCCTAGTTTGAAATAAAACAACACTTAAAAAGGAGAGAGCAACTAATGATAACTCTAGGTGTGTTCAAGGCATAGCCTTCATGAGAGCAGAGCTCTTGTCTTTGCCTGGAACAGCAGTAAAAACAAAGGACATCTGAAGAGATTTGGCTAATTTAATGAATGTGGTGTTACCTCACCCTTGTCCCATTTACGAAACAGATGAAGAGCTGTTTGCTGGTGGCTCTATCGTTAATGACAAACACCAGCCCATGAAGGGAAGAAACATCTAAATTATTAACTGCCTGATCAGCAGCTCAGCTGGGAATTTCATTGGGTCATGAATACTGACAGGTTGTCAGGGAAATGGGAATAACTTAACCAACTGCTTAGGTTTGTTGAAAGATGAAACCTTTTTATACATTTTTTTTTTTTTTTTGCTGGCTAATAGCTGAGCTGGATTTGCAAATGGTTGCTGAAATGGAAAATAGAACAATGCTTTTGATTCAATACAGACAACTTAGACAATTTAGGTTTTAATTTAAAGTTTTTATATAGGAATTTCTGGTTTGATTCATGATAAACTCCTTGGGTTTTTGTCATTTTCCCCCTCCCTCACCTTTTCCCTGCTCTAACTGTTCATTAATATCATGTATGAAGATTTCTTGATATCTTAGCAATTTGCAAGCAATTAAATAGTGTTCCAAAGCGCACTTTAGTTTCCTGAATATGATGAGCCAAAATTCCAAGTGGTTCAGATGCCACTATTTCTGCTTAGCATTTTATTTGAGGTTGGCTCCTTTGCCAGCCATATGCCCTTCAGGACCAGCAATGGGTACGTGCAATGGCTGAGGCAGTTTCCCTTTGTTCTGGATCATAAAACAACCACCTGGAAAGGCAAGTTGAGAATCATAGGCAGGAGAAAAAAAAGCTGTGTTTGACTGGGAGTTAAAGTAAGATTCAGCCTATGATTTGGGGCATTTTATTTGAGGTTGGCTCCTTTGCCAGCCATATGCCCTTCAGGACCAGCAATGGGTACGTGCAATGGCTGAGGCAGTTTCCCTTTGTTCTGGATCATAAAACAACCACCTGGAAAGGCAAGTTGAGAATCATAGGCAGGAGAAAAAAAAGCTGTGTTTGACTGGGAGTTAAAGTAAGATTCAGCCTATGATTTGGGGTGGGGGGGGGTGGTTGTGGTTGGCAGGAGAACATTCCTGCCTGTGTTACCTGCAGTTAGGGTGTAGTAAGTTGTGAAATGGAGTCTGTGGCTCTGAAACTCAAAATTCTCTGTGACAAGGTCATTAGAATTAATTGCTAGTCCATAGGGCTTGCTTGTTCTCCTGAGCATTTGCTCATCTGGAAAGCATCCTGCTGGGAGGGGGAAAAACAACTGTTACATCAAGAATCTCTTTATTCCAAAACTTCATCTGCTAAAGAGAAAACAATTCTTTTATCTGTTTGTTTTCTCGTTCTTAGTGTGCATGCTAGCACTGGTCAGCAAAAACAGGCAAAGGGTTTTCAGTGAGTGAATCACAGAAGTAAGGGTACCTGCTTCTTGTAGGTAGCATTATTCATTTGACCCCTGCTTAGACACTTAGAGAGTAGACAGTATATGACCATCAGTGACTATAATCGGTATTCACCACATATTGAAGGATCTATTATTCAGCATCTGATCTCTTGAAGTGTTTGTGCTCAATAGGAGCAATCATGAGCAATCATGCCACTGAACATTTACTGAGAAGACAGATAAAATTCTCAAGTCTGAGAGTGGTCTAGATTTCCTGGGACAATCTGCAAGAATAACAACTGATGGGAAGCCTGGAATCAAAAGGCATGCAACAATCTTTGACCAGCAAAATATCAAAGATGAGGCTGTAAAGTATTTTCTGTCTTCAGGATTTCAGATTAAACTGTGTTACTGTTACACAGCAATCCTATAGTATCTGAAACCATGCTTTCCTAAATTGTCATCATTGTAGTTAGAATAACTATCAAAGTAATTTTTCTCTTCCTTGTTCTTTTACGAAGCATTGTACCAATCTGATATTCTCAAGGTGGAGAGATGAAAATAATGTGGGGAAAGTATATTCATAGTGGTGATCTTAACCATTCAAATGTGCAATAGAGAAAATTACATATTACTGTTTTGACTATTCCAAGTCACCAGTTCTCTTTTCTCATCCCTTTACAGCTTCCTATCCCTTTACAGTGCTTCAAATGGCATAGCTTGGCATTAGCATAATTCTGCTGTATTCCTAGGTCTGAATGCTGCCTTAACAATGGAGAACAACTCGTCTTGTTTAATTCAGCTAGTTGTCTAGGCCCACTTTATACTCAGTGGAGAGAAACAAGCACTTCAAGGAAACAGTTTGCTCCATCCAGAAATGTAAATACCTGCTTTTGGTGTGAGTCCGCTGACTTCATGGAAATGCATGTTTCCTTCTATTGACAAGAAGTGGAGTCTGGATGATCAGCTCAGATATCTGAAGTGTTTAAATCTATATCTGGGCAGATGAAATGCACCAAACTGACAAAGGATACATAAAATTATAACTTGTATTTGGATATGAAAATAAACCACTTCTCGATTTAGACTTTTTCAGATTCTAAAACGTTTCTCTGCTGGTTAGGAGGCTTGAATAAAAATTATACCTCAGGGAGCAATGTAGTATTTTTCAGGATAGAAACTTCCTTTGGTATGTATTGATACATATGTTACTGGATCTAGTTCCAGCTGTGGTTTTTTGTTTATGCTACAAAGTTATATTGCACACATTCACAAGAGAAAGGGTCACTTTCTTGCCTAGACTATCAGAATTTTCTCTTCTAGGAAAAAATGTACTTAATCTTTTCTTGATTAAATGTAGGAACAACTTTCCTTTTACCTGGGCTAGCAAGATAGAATTCTCCAGCTCCTCTTGCTTGTATTTTTGTTTGGTTCTTTTACAAGCAAACCTTTTACAAGCGTAACGACAGTAAAATAAACTCTTTACATTGCCTATTAGTAAAAAGGGGAAGCAAAACTACACCCCATAGTATTCAGCATCATCAAATCCATTTCTTTTCTATTTCAAAGTAGTGGTTTTTTAACTGCTAATGAAAGCATTAGAAACATTGGCTTCTGAAGGGAGGGAAAAAACTTAATTTTTTTCCTTCTCATATTCTCTCTGCCATCCAGTTATGGTTCAGAAACACAACCATTTTGCTCTTCAGGACTAAATTCACTTGATGCACTATCAAAGTGCATTCAAATTATCAAAGTCTCATTCTTACCCTAGAATATGGTATTGAAGTGAGAACACTGATCTACTGGCTTTTCATGGATAACTTGATATTTTCAAGCGAAGTAACTGCAGATGAAATTACTCGTAGTTTCTGCTTGTAGGTGATTATCTGTTTTCTGCTCCTACCATCTATTAAAGTATTATTTCCCTGTAGGTTGATGGTTTTCCCTCTCACCATCTAGTAAAAAGATTCAATTTGTTGTTCTCTACAGTGATCACTTAGACTGGGAGCCCTGAAACTTTCACAGCTGAAGAGCTGCTTCAATATCAAATATAGTTAGAGAAAGCCATGAAAGCCTTGCATATAATAGGGCCTCAAAGAAGAATGCAAATATATTAGTGAATTTTTGAGAACTGTTATGGTAATTGAAGATCAGATTATCAAATGAGATTTGAAAGGTTTTTTTCTAAGTTGTACTATCACTGAAATATAGTACATGCCACTCATACCAGCCTGTAACCCTGGTGACCTTTGCAACAAGGTCTGGATTAAAGAGGAGCTAGACTATATTTGTATGTCAGAACGAGGTCATCAACTTTTGATAGTGTTCTAAAACCTTCATGATCGTCCACCCCCTCAAGTTTTTCATGCTCTGCAGAGGTATTTGTCAGCAACTAGAGGACTACTCCTTTTCTAATACCCCCCAATATCATATGATACTTCAGCTTGTCTCCAGTAGTGACTGAACAATAAAACGCTTTTGTTCTACATAAATTAATGACTTGCATGTCTTCAATGTCCTTTGTATTTTGTTTCTAATACTCAGTCTCTCTTACTAAAGAAGGCAGGTCACGAGAAAGAGAAGGTTAAGTAAAAGAGGAAAATGCAGATGTTAGTCAGTAACTAGTAAGATTTGGTATTTTTCAAAAGCATGTAAACACCTACCAAGGATTGGGAACTTCAGAGATATCTAGGCAACTTAATGCCATTAATACAGTCACCTGTAAAGCAGTCAAGATTGAGTGCTCCTGTGTCAATTACTAATGTCTCTGAGCATGTCTCTCTGAACCTCTTGGTTGTGTGGGTTGGTTGGGAAGTGGGCCCAAAACCAGTGATGTTTTCCACGTCTTTTTGACAAAGTGGCTCACTGTCCATTGATGGTGGTTTGTATCCCTTAGCAAAACGGTTATTGTCATGTCAAGAGATATCAGCTACTCAAGAGTAACTGGTAATAGAAAAGAATCTTTAAATAAAGAGAACATTTAAATAATAATTTAAAAAATTCTTTTTATATGCATTATTAGCCCTTGCTGAATGATGGTTCTGGAAGAATTTTCACATTGCTTTCTGTCTAGACATTTGCTGCAAAACAAAGAAAAGAGACTATGAAGTGAAAACTGATGGTTGGAGGTCTTGCAAGGTCAGCATGAAAAGCCTGAGGTGTCATTAGCACAAGGATGCTTTGCGTGAAGCATAAAGATCAAATACTAAGTCTGAATTTTGGGTGACAAAGATCGAGACATTGCACAGATGGAGAGAGAACAACAAAAAGCAATGTTTTCTGTTCCAGCATTTAATAAATGGTTACAAGTGCTTACAATCCACCAAACTTTCTTAGAATGGTGCTATTAGTTCACAACTCAAAAGCTGTATGATCAACAGCTGGAAGATTTCAAAGGAAAGCAATGATGTCTGGCAAATATTTGGATTAGAGGGACTGTTGGTGCCTTGATCTGTGTGTGCTTACTGCAGAAAAGGTTCCCAAGAGCTTTTCTTGTGCATGTAAAACTGCTGAAAATACTTTTATTTCTACTTCATACGGCCTAGGCAAAATAGAGAAATATGAGTTTTACCAGTTTTATGAGTTATAATTTCCATATTTATAGATTAAACTCAATAATTAGGTATTTATATCATCTACAGTAATTAATTTTGTCTGCCTAGCGTTGTAAAATATTCACACTTGACATGTTTAACATCTTTTTCTTATGACTAATTAGCAAAGCGACAATATTCACTTATTTCAGTTTTATGCAGGGAAGTGGCATTATGGTAAAATGGTCATTTATCATTAATATGTGTAGTTGAGGAGGCTGTTTCTTCATTTTATAATCCTTTCAAATTACATATTACATTATATTAATAACATGTTACACTGGTATTTTTGCAGCTATTTTGTACAGTTAGTAGGCATAGCAGTTTGCAGTCCATATTCCACTTGATCCTTGGCACTCCCTGAGTGACTGCTGCTGTTACTGGAACTAATTTGGAGGGCTGAAGGGATCAGGATCTCTGCCATCATTTGTTCTACTGTGTTCAAGGGTAAATAAGTGAATAAAATTGTGCTCTGATGGTTTTCAATAGAGACCCCTATGAAAGTGACTTGTTCCTTGCTTCTATCAAACTTTGGAAGTCTCCCTTTACCTGCTAGAGTTCCTTTGCTGCAATGTACATCTAGGCCAGTAGTAGGAAATCACTGGGCTCTGGCCTGTAATTTGATTTGCTGGCTTTTTGGTGCTTTGGTTGGGGTTTTTCTCACTTTCTTGTATAGAAAATAGTATAGTGCTTTTGTTAAAGTTTTTGAGAAAGCTTTTTGGCTTCCAGTGAGAAAAAGGATTTCTATTTCTGACTTAAGTGACTTGTTTTCTGGTGCTTTCTGTGCTTCCACTTTTTAAACTTTCTCTTTCAAATTCTGAGAGAGTTCAGAAACTGAGGATGTATCCTACTGAGCAGTTGTATTTGCTTATAAATTCAGCTTAGGTTCTTTTTTTTTCTTTAGAAAAGGTTCTGTTGGGCTTCAATTTGGCCCCAGTGCATACAGCTAACCTCTTTAGCTTTTGAGAGGGACAGCCTCAAGATATCTGAGACCACCTCTATAGGATATGGTAGTCCTCCATAGCTGCCTTTTTCTCTATAGATGACACTTCAGGAAGCTTCTTATATCTGTAATTAGCAAAATAATGACAAAGTGGAGTTAAAAAGTAACATACTTATTTTCCCACGTCATACAAAATGAAAATACTCTTGTAGAGCTTAGGGCTGGATTTCATGGCCACACACATTAAATAGCAAGGCACTGGCCTGTGGACTTTCTTTGTTCAACAGAAAGCCAGGATCAGTTCGGATGGTGGTTGGTAGTGGCAAGATATGGACTCATTGGAAATATATTACAGTGTTAATGGTTTATTGCAAGCTTGTCGGAAAGATTAAATAATATTGGCAACAAAATTCATTCTTTGGGATGTGTCTGTTTGCACACTTATGAAATGAATCAATTTCCACTTTTTCTTATACATGTTTGCCCTTGTCTGAACAATCACTGCAAACCTCAGGCACAAGGGCTTAATTCTTTACTGATGGAAACCAGGGATGGTAACCTAGTAACCTTTGTCTCATTCAGAGGCTTAAAAATGAGGCTAAGTGGTTCTTTCATGGTGGTAGTGATTATAGTGTTTCAGCTTATTCTTTTTAAATTACATTTAACTCACTTTTTAAAGAATGAGAATTGATATAATGCAGTTTTCAAAAGGACTTAACCAAGATCAGGGTTACTACAGCTAAATCCTTCCCTTTTTTGCCTGCTCCTCTCCCCCCCCCCCCGCCCCGCCCCGATATGTAAGTAGTATGTAAAACTAACGTTAGTATTATCTTGAAAACACAGTATGTGCCTCTGTTTTGTCTATCTCATTGCAAATGTGATAGGTGACAAAATCCAGCCAGTGAGTACTCTCAGAGAACGTGGAATATTGTTGCTACTTTCTGATATTTAATCCTTTTACTTGTAGAAGTAATTCATGGTTTTCTTGGAAGGCTTTTGCAGAGCTTGGATACTTAGCCAAATCTCATTCAAGACAACAGGATGACTTTAATGGATTTCAATAGCTACACAATCTTTCATCAGTATTATGTTTTGGAAGCAGCATCTAGCTTTTATTGCTAACGAAATGTTCAACACAAAAGCTTAAACTACGAATTCTGGCTGTTCCTTGTCTACCAAAAATGTTCTGCCAAAGATGGAGTCCTATAGTAAGGCAACACTTTTATGGAACATACTTTACTTTTTTTTTCCTAATTATCTTAACTATGCTTTTCTGAGAAAATATCTGTT
>NW_009599637.1:94952-96242 GCF_000690535.1 Cariama cristata | reverse complement strand
CAAAGATATTAAAATCTTCCAACAATCCCCTACAGCTACTCATTTTGTTGTGTCATGTTGGAAGAGCTGCTGATGGGCATGAAGGGAGCATGAGAACAGAAATACTCATTTGAATACTCGAGTTTGGGGGGTTTTTCCATTTCGCCCATTGCTTGTTAGACATCAGTTTTTCTTTTTAAAGACTAAATGTTTTTTCTCATTTATATTAGTAATTGATTGAGCATCATCTAATGATGAATTAATAGTATAAATGGAAGGATTAATTTATTAAGGTATAGCTACTTTTTATTTTTGCTTTGGAGTTGTCTGTTTTATTTATAAGTGAAGACCTACAAGTAGAGATCATGAGTTACTTCCTAACAGATAAACAGAAGAATCACTTCGTAAATTTAAGAAAATAGATTTTTCTTTAAAGTATATTTTGACCACTTATGCATTATCTATCTTATTTAGACATGCTGGAAGGTAACCTCTCCTTTCTCCCTTGCCCTGATATGTTAGTTACATTAGAAATGTTTCTTGCGATGTGGAAAGCAGTACAAGATTAATAGATTTTCATTACAGTATAATTCTAGAAGTGATTAGAGAATTCTAAGGAAACTTTATAGCATGGTCAAAACAATAATTCTAATTTATATGCATGCTTATAAACTTGCTGGAAAAAATCTCTCCTCGTAGGTAAATAACTTGCTTTTTTAGGCTTAAGTAACAGAAGCTGCTGTGAGAGTGAATAAAATTAAACAAAGACAATCACTAACACAGTGCAGATAGGGAGCAAAAATAAGTCATCTACTGTAGGTCATAAAGAGGATAACCATATGTGGAGAGCAGTAAGAATGTGAAGACCAGTAACCTGATTTTACTTGTGAGACAAGTAGTGTCATAAAACCTAGCAGAGCGTAAGTGCATGGACACTAGAAGTATTCAGTTTAAAGCAGTGTGACGTTTCATTTATGGAGAGTACAAACCCTTAAGAATCTACTTGCCCTTTTCTCCTACTAGAGCAAGACTGTGAAATCTTGATGAAACAATATTTTGGTAAAATAATCCAACACTGAACCATGGTAATGTGAATTACTACAAGATGGACCTAGGGATGTCACAGTAGTTCTACAAGATAGAGACTCAAATTTGTCTTCTATATATTGCACAAGACTGGAAAATTTTCCAGTAACTTTAGATTTTACCGATCTTGTCCCTGTTTTGCTTATTTGTTTGATAGCCCAGTCAATAGTAGAGGAAAACAGATGATAGCTATTAGGTAGCCTGTGTGTCCTTAAACTCAAATAA
>NW_009599637.1:81835-94921 GCF_000690535.1 Cariama cristata | reverse complement strand
ACTCAAAAAAACACCCCCCCCCCCCCCCATTTGTTTATTAACCACAAATAAACAAACATAAACCCCTCTAAAAATTGTAGCTTTCATTTTTTTACTGGAAATTATTATCTTATGATTCTTCAATACAAATTAGACATCTAACTTCACTGTAGACTTAATATCATCCTGGGCATTAAAATTACTTGTGGAATGAAGTAAGACTAACTATAAAATTTGAGTAAGTGAACCAGCAAGCCTTACTTTCTAGGTCCTGCAGAGCTCTGAGTCCAAAACAAGTTCTGGCAAATAGCTGGGAAACATGCACACTTGAAGGCGTTTTGGTGGGGGCTGAGTTTATGTTAACATATGTTTAATGACTATGCAGTGCTTGGTGTAAGTATTTGTGAATTTACTAGTTCTTAGGAAACTGGGATAGTGCAGCGATTAATATACTTTGTGTAGTTGTAAATCTTTTTGGGTCTAGGAAAAGAGAACATAAAGTGGTTCTTTATGGGAGGTACCTCTTTTGAGTATATGAGATTATTTTTAATGAGGATCATTTAAATATTTCTTAATTCATCAGAAGGAGAAAATAAAAGAAGGAAGTTATTTCTGTTAAAGGCATTGAAGATGTGGGTTTTTCATTTTGGGTTGGGTTTTTTTGTTGATGTTTTGTGGGTGTGGGTTTTCTTTTTTTCTTTCCCCTTATGTTTGAATCTTGTTCAGAAGGGATGATGCTGGTTATATTTATGGAAGCTCTAAAACATAGAGATTTTATTTTCACATGTATACGTAGTGGAACTACAGGTTTTACTTTTCACTAATACATTGAAGGTACTGGACTAAATGGAAATACAGCAATGACTTCCAGGCCATTAAGTAAAGAATACTAAATGTATAACACATATATGCTATTCTGTTCTTAGTTTCCAAGCAGATAATTTTTGAGTGGCGTCCCCTTGACTGTCCCACAAGCATAGCTGCTGTCAGTCTTTGCACATTCATAACATTCAGGTGGCGATGAACAACCAAACAGTTTTTAATGATCTACTTTAAGTTATCCCATGCCTTGGAGTGCAGAATTAAAGGAGATTTGTTTGCATATATGGAACAGCTGCTGAGGTGGGCTTCTCAGGTATTAACACAGATAAAACAATTTTAAGTATGAGTAATCTAGTGAAGGTATAAGACCCCTGAGTGGGTGCAGAGGTCTGCATACTGTGTGAAGTGATAGGGCTGCTGTGATCAGAAATAGGAACAGGTAATTTTAGAGACTTAAAAATCTGAAATAGAGAATACTTATTCCACTTGCAAATTTCTGTAAACTGCTCTGTTGAGAGAATCTTTGTAGGGAGTAGATGTCAATAATAGCAATACCAGCAACACAGGTCTAACTCTGTGCCTGTAGGGGAATTCTGTCTGAAACAGTGAATTAATACTTGACTATACTTTAGTCAATGGTAATATTTCTACTGGCTTCAGTGGTTTCTGAGTGTAGCCTTCTACATCTGCCTTAAATTCTGCATTGGAATAATTTCCAGTTTTTCTAATTATCTTAACTTTCTTCATTTCAGAAGGGCGCTTCATCTTGGACCTCATGAACTAATGGTTTTGTTATGGATCCAATTAACATTTCTTGTCACATAGCTCACTTGCTGAAAAAGGAGAAGATCTTTTAAGATGAATAAGATCGAGTGTCCATTTAACCTACTTTTTGGGCTGAAATCACCTATTCTCAGGCATATGCAGCTGTTACAGTACTTCCTAACCTTAAATATTTCCATTTGTGTGAATGTGGTGTATTAAAGCAATGTGGCTTTAGTATTTCTCACTTTACAGAAGTAGGTGCCATGTAGAAATTTACATTTAAATATTGAAACATTATATAGCCTCTCTCATTTGAAGTTCAACTGTGTAGTCAGCAGATCCATATGTATTCCTGCAGAGAACACTGATAGTACTTCTTCACATAGAATAAGTTCAGTTTGCTGTGCTTTCAGAAATTGTGTTGGGGTGAAAAGGCAGAGGGACTGTAAATGTAGAATAAGCCATTTGTTACATGTTAGCAATTCATACAGAAAACGTTTGTGGTCACTTTCTCAGGCAGCTTTTGTTCCCAGGGTCACTTGGCTTATTGCATCGCGTGAGGCTTGTTCCACCCCACGGTCAGGGCTTGGTGATGGTGCTGCTGACTCCCTAGCAAAGCCCATCGGTAGTCCCCTTGCCTTCCCTGGGGAACCTGCCTTCTCCAGGTGCTGTACCTTTACGGTTAGGGTCTGTCTCTGTGTGTGTCAGGGTGAAAGAAAGATCAGAAAGATCCCGCTGCTTGTGACGTTTTAATCTATTAAAGACAAAAAACAGAGTGCAGAGGTGGTTTTCCCCTCTTTCTTTTTGCTCAGAATGTGCTATGTCTAAAATAGGCAAATAATAACTGTGTATCATTAATCATTAATAGGCTAGTAGCAAAACCCAGGATCAACTTAATCCTTTTGGACATTGATGAGTGCACACTGCCACTTTAAATAATGGCATAAAAGGCATCATTGCTACCCAGTATGGATTTACCATAGTAAATGAATTTGAGTTACTGTATATATTTTGCACTCCATACCCTGTTATCAATAACAGTCCTCAGGCCTCACAAAGGGCAACACGAGCAGGAAAAGAATAATTGCCATTCTGCATGGAGCCAGTTTATTGATGAGGTGGACAGAAGTAATATTTTTAGCCTGCTGGGTGTCCATCTGTAAGCAGTTTCCTGGAGCTGCCACTTCTCCTTTCTCTGGAAACTGTTATGGCTTTGTCTGCCCAAGGAAAATAATGAGATCCATCTATCAAACAGAGAACAAACAATAAAGTCTATACCTTTCAATTAATTTGTTTTTCACCTCTGTTTACCAATGTGCACGCAGTTAACTATCCATCATATTATATGCATGTAAAGTACATTTTTCAAAAGGTTGAATCTATTAACCCTTTTGCTAGCAAAATATATCTGCATGCCCTCCAGCTAAACAGGAGACTTGGAAAAAAAAATCAATCCTTTTGAAGTGCCAGAACCTAACAACATAGTGTGCTGTAAAATCATACCGTCCAATCTTTAGTCTGTATCCTCTGTTATGTTAATAACTTATAGTCCACAAAAAAGAATCTTTTCCTGGGGAAAAAAAAAGCATTTCAGTCTGGCCCAAAATCTGCAGTAATGAATCATGTAGAGATTCCTCAGAAGATGCATTGAACTGGTACTTAGGGCTGGAGTGGCTTCTCACCACCTTACGATAATTTACTTTTTGTCCTAGCCATATTTCCCTCTCTTAGGTGGTTTTCCACTGTTCTTGCACAGGGATTTTGAAAGAATGTGGGAATGGCTGTGCCAGACGCTGACCAAGCTATATAGTCCTTTTGACCATTGATATGGTAATGTGAGAGCTTGGGGGTTTGGTTTTTTGGTTTTGTGTTTTGGTGTTTTTGGTTTTTTTTTCAGAACATTGGTCTGTTATGGGATTTTGCTTTTGTGTCTACAGTCTTGCCATTTGCATAATTAAGCAGCATTTGAATCCAGGTATTCATCTACTTAAACAGGTTTATGTGCTATTTCCATGTGTAAAACATATGAGTTCAATTTTTCAGGACACAGATGGCATATGAAAAAAACCTGAGAAGCCAACTAGACAGAAACATTAAAAATCTGGTTGTCTACCACCACACACAAACACACACACCAAAAAAAAAAAAAAACAAAACTGAGGAAATTGGCTCCTAGGAATCAACTTATTCCTAATATTTCATTAGCTTTTAGTGCCTGAAAGGCTTGAACACTGTAGATGATTCAGAACAGTTATGATCAGCCTTCTCAGAATATGTCTGGGGAAATGCCTAGTGCTAGAAAAGAAGTGATGCTTTAGGATCTTGGGAATCTGGCTGGCTGACTGTGAATAATGTTGTACGAGTGGCTCCAGCACCGTATCATTGCTGTTAGCCCCTTTGAAATATAGTAAAATTCCACTTGGGAAGAGCTTGCTTGCTTTTTAAAAAGAAGAGGAATCTGTTGAGAAGGAAAAGGTTAAAAGGCTTCAGAACTGGAGTGTGACAAAAGGAAAACAAGATGAGAAAGAGATAAAGCGAAGAAGAAAATGTCTTCCTATGTATTTCTCTCTAAATCAAATCAATTTCTAGCCGCCCTAAGTTAAACAATTGGTAGATGACATTTTATGCAGATGAATCAACATGTTTCCAATTATAGTTGTATATACAATATCCAATACGCAGTCAGCATTTTAACTAGTATTTTTTAGCAAGCTGCTCTGAGCTCACCCACAAATATGTCATGGAGAGAAGTCTGTACTTTCTGAATAAGTGTGAATTAGAGAGGCAGATGTATAACCTGGGAAGACTTCCAGATTCATCTTTCTTAAAAATGGATGTTTTCAGCATTGGCTACACTGATCAGGATTATTCTTTGTGCCACAAGCCATCATCACCGTGATGATAATTCAGAAATAAGCCTAGGCTCGCTAACAGGTCATGTTTGATTGGTCCTGGCTTCAGCCATAGGAATTGGTAAGTCTTAAATGAAAGAATGTCTGATCTGGTGCTCTCCTGTTATTTCTGTCTTGATATTGGACAGCCAAATACTCAGCTAAGTATAAATTGGCACAGCTCCATTCAATTTAATGCTTAGCTAACGATCTACATGAAAAGCACATTTATTAGTCATGAATTTCTTATTGAACATCTGAAATTATGAAAAGTTATCCTGCACTTCCCTGCATTTTTGGCTTTTGTCCTCCCATCTGGTTGTACAATTGTGGTTTAAACTTCTATCCTTTATGACTTATGCATTGTTCATCGCTGCTACTTTGCCTTTTTCTCTGAAACAGCAACAATTATTTATATAAAGCTGCTACACAGTCCTAGACCCCAGTGTAGTTCATTTAGTCTGAATTTCAACACAATTCTTTTAAAAGCCATCCATACAAAGTGATTTCTAGTAGATCTCACTTATTTCAGCAGGGCTGGAATTGTTTGATCATGTTGACATATGCATACCACTTCACTACGATATCTCATATACATTGTTAACATCCCCTGTGGTATGGATACATTACATTGATTGCTATTGGTTTAGTAACATTTAGTTTTAGTTTATCCCTGGATAAAGGTTGCTCATAACACAAAGTGCGTGATTACTGTAGATTGGCAAAAGGCTATTAAGTTCAACAAGACTGCTGTGGCAGTGTGTGTTTTCGAGGAATGGGTTTGGAGGTTCTGAGTACTCCAGTCCTAATGTTTCAGTATCAAATGGAAGAATATAACTTTCTGAATTTACTTGTATAAATTTTATTTAAAGTGAGAGTTCCGATAAAATGAAGACTAGAAAGTAAATGTTGATGAGACTCTTTTGCCCATATAGGGGACTACAGCTGATTTAAGTAATTTTTATTGAAAATCTTGTTCAGAATAAAAGGATTTTAAGACTTGATTGTCAGCTTGAAATAACTCTGAAGAACTTTACTGACGTCTACAAAAGATACATGAATTTATACTTTCCCAGAGTATGGCCTACATTTTATAAAGGATTACAATATGACATGGTGAAATGAGAAGAATTTGGCTTAAGATATTTCTGTAAGATCAATCTATTTCATATGGTCAGACTCCTTAAAGCCAAAGTGTTTAACAATCTGATTCTCTCACTATTTATAGTTCACTTCAGACCATAGGCCATCAAGTAATGACAGGCAGTTTTTCCCGAGTTACTCTGAACTGACTTTGGTTGCCAAGATATTAAAGGTGTTTTTGGCACTTGATGAAACTTTACTCATGATGTTTTATATCCACTACTCAAGAGGCTGACTAAACTTGCATGCATCTACTGTCGAGATGTAAGATTGACAACACTAGATATATGTTGCCACAAAGAATATTTAGTGTGTTTGTTTTAAATTCAAGATAACTTGAAGAAATAGTGCTAAATAGGGCAAAAGTGCTGCACTACTGCCTAGAGACAGTGTGTAAAAAGAACAGTATTTGTGTACAGGGGAGAAATTTGTGTCTGAGGGGAGAAATGCATTAGTCTGAGTAATGTAGACTCACTTCTGCAAGATTATTATGGTAAAGGCTTTGCAGAGATTTTTAATATGCATCACGTACTTTCCAAAAGAAGGCTTACTCTGATAGACTGGAATAACTTGGTGTCTCCAGGTACTGTAATATTATGTAGTGGGGTTTTTTCAAGTGCTTCAAATATTTCATAATTGAATAATATGACTGATAAACTTCTGCAAGTAAATGTGTAAAAGGCAGGTTTCCAAGCAGAACGCAGACCCTTCAAGCTCTGCAGGAGATGAGCCGCTTGGCCTCAGTCCACTAAAGCACTGAAATATATATGCAGCTTTAAGCACCTAGCAATCCCATCATCTCACACTTTAGATGTCAAATCACTTGCATCAGGGACACTACTTAAGTTTGTTAACATACTTAAGTTCTTTGCTAGATTGGGATAGGTTTAATTGAACTAAGCCCCCAAAAGTGCTTTATTTAGGGGCAGAGTTCTGCCTGTGGGAGGAAGATGTGACCATGTCTTGGATCACTTTGTCTCTAGAATGAAGTGGAAACTGTCTGTGGATGCTACAGCAAGAAGTTCTGTAGGAAAAACAGATCAAAAATTGAAAAATGGATGCACCTGCTGTTATTTTAGTTTGATCCTTGTATGATTTTAATCAGTTGTTCTAAAGGATACCTTAAAAATGTGATGTGAATGATCCTTAAGCAATATCTATCTACTGCTGCATGATTAATACATTTCTAAACTAGACTAGATGTGGTACCCAGTGTGTGGTGGACTCTGAATTCTCAAGAGACAGCCTTTGAATACTAAAAATGTGAAAAAGAGCATAATGTGTTATGAAGAATATTCAGATCTGCTTCAGATAATATCATGGTATATTAAGGAAAAAAATAGAATTACAGCCATCTTGAGTTACTGTTTCTTTTGAAGTTTGTTTCTTGGAAATAGAAAATATTAATCTGTTGGAGAAATACTTCCATTGAAAAAAAATTAGATTGTTCTAAGAAAACAGAATCTGATTCTAATCTCCTTTTTACTGATGCTAATTGCAATGTTTCACTTAAAGTGGGGACTGTCAAGAGATGCTAGACAGCCATGACCCACAGCATACTGGCAGGAAACTGAGGAAATTTAGCAAAGAACAAAATAATCAGATGAGAAGTTTTGGTCAGTGGAATAAGACTTTCAGCTTTTTGTAAGAAATGTACATCTGGAGAAAGTGTGACTGTTAGAAGATGGGAACCAGGAGTTCAGGCATCAGATTAGATGGCACAAGGCAGGCATTGCAAAATGGAAGAAAAATCATCGAATCCATAGGAGTAAGTGCCATGTCTCTGTTCTTCTATAGCATTTTGACTTTCTATGTAGGTTGATACAAATATTTCTGGGAAACAAAATCCAAAGTAGACAGTACTTGTAAAGATAAAAAAATGACTTTAAGCCTATTACCCTGGTACTATGTATATAACTTAATAAAACAGATCAGTAATGGAATTAAGTATTGTTAGAAGCCTGCATATAGGTATACTTCTGTTTTTACATCTTAAATCTTTTTTCAAACTGAAAAGAAAATCATAATGTGCCAGTGTTCACAAAAGGAACTGTGTAGATATGCTACAGAACCTGAAATTCTCAATTTGCAAATACAGCTTTGTCATGCAGACAAGCCCTGGTTAGCTTCATAGTAGATGCTAAAATGACACGGTGGGACAGGTATTGTAGCTGTAATTTCATCACCATTTAAGCAGTAGAGGTTATTTTCAAATCAGGCCAAGCTGATACAGAACAGTTCATTCTAAGTAAAAGTCATAGGAGAAATCATGATCTTTACCAGACAAATGGAAAGGAAGAGGGCATAAGTGCACAGACGAAAGAACATGTATTTTCTTTGAGGACATTAGAAGCAGGAAGGCAAGAAGTGCTGGCTAACAGCTCTGCAGCGTCCTTACTTTTCTGACTTGCTCATTATACTTTGGAGTAGCCAAATCGTTGATCTGGCTCAGTCTTCACTGCAGAGAATGGTGAAGAAAGACATGCTGACCGTTAGGAGTTTCAGCTAGTAAAGTGAAGTACAAACAGACACTGAAGTCTTGAAAAGAGATGATGTTTAACAGTTCAGTTTAACGTTGTAGCTTACTGGTGATGATTCACCAGTGTTTGAAAGGAATTGATCACAAGGAATGAAGTAGGTGAGATGCTTTAAAATTCAGTCCCTGATGACAGTCTTCTGCCTTGCTTAAAATGGTCAGAAGATGCCACGTGTTACGCTTTTTTTTAAAAAAAAACAAAACAAAAAACCAGTTAATCTAGGAGTTAGACTATTTTAAACCTTACTTTGGTATTTCTGAAAGTGTTAGGGTGAAAAATTACCCAAACATGACTTTAATAGGAGGAGACTTAAGTTACTTGTTAATGGAACTATGATGTATGAAACTTCAACTGATCAAATTAATTTAGGGCAAGTATATTTATCTGAGATGCACTAAAAAAATTAATGAAGTGACTATGATCAATACTTACTCCAATAATTTCTGGCAAGGAGAGCAGAAGTGAAACAATTCTGTACTTAAAGTTACAGACACAAATGCGTAACTTCCCGTGAGGGAGATCAGGTCTAGGTTCTGCAGATGTTGTCCACAGATGTTAAAATAAACAGTTCTTGGTTTACATCCATAATATTTGTGTTCTTGAAAGAATTTAGAAATCAAATTTTTCCTTTGGAGGTGTTAAGCTTGCCTGCTAGGTTAACAGAAGCCAATGCCCCAGTCATTCCCACCAGGACTTGGGCTCCTGCTATTTACCTCTTAAGGTAATTAGAGTTTCTCATGTTTACATCTGAGACCTCAGACACATAAATGAATTTATCCTTGCAACATCCCTGTTGAGATCTGGTGATCCAGACCTGATCTTACCCCCAAATCACTGTACATGTTGATCTGCAGGAGCCCCAGGAGGCTAATCCTCCCTTCCTGCATAGAGAAACCATACTGCTTCTCTTGCCTGTCAGGTTTTATGCATGAGAAATAGGGCGAATTTTACCCATAGGGTTTGCCTTTTTACTTTTTAGAAAATAAGATGAAAACTTGTTACTGAGCATATTTTAAAGTCATCCTTGTATCTTTTTTCTGAGGTGTATTTTTCCTGTAGAAAGCAAATGGTAATAAATTTCACGTTGAAAGAATGCTATAGATGTGAAATGGTGCCAATAATTTCAATGTTGTGTTACAGGGTTTTAAAAAATGAAATAAGATACTCAAGGCAATTAACAAACATCAGATTTCCATTCTAGATGCTGAATGTGATTAGAAATTGTAAATGAATAATACTTCATTCCAGCTGTTCTGGGAGCAGGTTTTCATGCACCATAGCCAAACTAAGCATAGCGGTACTTCTATTTATTTGCACAGCCCATCAAAACACCATTTTGATTAATGGTCTTTACTCTGTTAGAGAATTGCAGAGTTATAAACTATGGGTCCCTTTATAATAAGAGAGAAGACTAAATCTGCGATTTATAGTAAAAGTTGTAGAGATTCTGTTTGAATCAAAAAGTCTTTGGACAAAATTCATATTAAGGCTCTATTTAACAATAATGTTCCAAGGTGCATTTTGATTCTTTTTTTCATGGAATAGGCAATTTTTATGTGCAGTAGTAATTACAATAGGAGCTAAAGTTTATTACCTTCCAATTCTCCAGCATAGTGTGTTTTCACTCATTTAAAAGTTGGAGGTTTTTTAATATCAATTCCAAACCCTACCAAAGGAAAAAAGAAAATTCTCTGGCAATTTTTTTCATGGTGAAGACTCTGGTTTTGCTGTCAGTACACTGAAGGAGCTGTTTTTATTAGGCAAGTGAGGAACGTAGGAGTCTTATAAAAACAAATCATGGACAAGATCTTGGCATTGCCTGAGATCTCAGATTTTAGTGCTAATCTTATGGGAACCCTTTTCATTTAGTCACTAGTCACACCCTAGTGATAAAGCCATTAATTCTTTGTGTTTTCTTTCCTGTTGATTATGTAATACTTAAACTATCAAAAACTGTATTCCTATTTAAAGTAGTGCTGTCAATTTGGAGATGGGAATTAAAGGTCTTCCAAAGAATTTTTCCCCATGTACTTTTTCTTTGTGTTAATTGTGTAAAAGAGCTTTAGTCTGAATGTGCTTCTGGGGCTTTAATCATTCATGTGCTTGCTTGGAAGCAGGAGCCTCTCACTTGATCATGTATTATCCAAGTGACATTAAGTAATTTCCGTATTAACTTTTCCATTTGCTTACATTAGTTTTATGAATGGCTGTTGTCTTGATTCTCCCCCACCCGCTTCTTTCCCTTCCCCTGATCCTCCCTTTCTTTATGCAGAGGGGTTAGCTGAGAGCCTCTCTCCTAACACCCTCTCTTTGTGCTGCTCCAGAAATAAAGCTGGGGCTTCCCTTGTCATCTAAGCTCCAGTTTTATGCCCTTAACTGCTTCTGCTCACTGATAGATGCAGTGAGCAGAGAATTGCAAACTGTTTGGGATATTTGCATGCCTTTATGTTTTGTACTAGTTCTTGGTTCTCCATTGCGCTGTTCCCTTTGTCATTTGTTGCGTCACTGCAAATGGGAAGGCTGTACCATTCCAAATGGGAGAAGTGTTTTAGTTGTGTGAACTCACAGAAGGATCATCTAGTCAATCATTCTGTCACTGGAAAGCATCTTATCTTCCTCCATCTTACTTGCAAGACCTTAAAGAGCCTCTGATGGAGACTATATAACACTTTCAGGCAATCTGTTACAGTACTTCAGTGTGTTCATCGGTAGGATGTGCATCTGTAGACATGTGTATGATCATATGTCCAGGCAACTTAAAACTCCCTCACAACAATTAAAGGCCCCCTTGCTACTTTTCCTGTCTGCAGTGGACCCAGAGAACAATTAATTCTCTTGCTTACAGCAGCCTTTTACATGTTTCAATCTGTTGTTTTATCTCCAGTTGACATCTTAGGAACTGGCCAGTCCATCTTCTTTGTCTCATTTAATCACAAAGATAGAAGCATCAGAGTATAACAGAGTTTTAGGTTTCAAGTTCTGTGGGTTTTTTAATTATTTTTGTCTTTTCACAGAAAAACCCACATCAGTCCCCAAAAGAGTGCTTTTTTTTTCTTATCTCTTTTTATCTGCATTTTGTTTCTGTTACCAGCATTGCTCTATGCAGCTTTGGGAACTATTTTTAATTAACTACTGTTTCATTGAGGGTGAAAGCCCACATACGTTGTGCTTTTGTGGACAGACGTCAAAATGAAGGCTTGTGTTTTAATTTCTCTGCAATAACACAGTTTTGCTAGGAAACAAGGTGATTAGGTGTTGATTATATAATCTCAGATACATCTTCACATTCTGAATTATTTTAGTACTGTTTCTCTAAAAGCAGTGCTACATTATAATTTGGTATAAAACATTGACAAGCTAATTGGAAAATTAGGCTTTAGAAGTAGCAATATACAGGTTAATGTGTTCAAAGCTCTTTTTTTGAGATTCTACTTGACTTGGCTATTTTAATTATATTTGCAAAACTTAGTTATTCTCTGTGCTAAAATTCTATGTATTTCTTGGCATTTATTTATACATCCACACATACATTCAATATGGTGTATATTGTTACATTTTCATATTGAGTTGGACATTTAGTGAGTTTGAAGTGAGAGATGAATAACCTACTTGCTCCTTTCTCCAAAAGTTATTTGTAATACTAAACGCAGGCACCTGGTTCCGGCAGTGTCTTGCGCTGGTACAGCAGACGAGGCAGGAGGCATTTTCAGGATGTGGGGTTTGTGAGCACAACTGCAGCACCCTCTTGCCTTGTCAGGCCCCTGCTCCTCCTGGGCTGCCCTGGCTGGGGGGGTGTCCGTGGGGCTGGGGAGCCGTGTCTGTGGGGTGGGGGTACAGAGCCTGCACACATCGCTGCTGGGTTTGTATACCTTGGCACCCATCTCCCCCCAGATGACATCCTTTCACTGCATGAAGGATTGTTCTTCAGAGGTTTGCCTTTCTTCTGCTCATCAACAGAGCTGATGTTACATTCTCCCCTTTTTTGCTTTCATCATCATCCACTTAGCTTATTTTCCTGTAGCATCAAGCTCTTTCTTGCTTTAATTTATCTTTCTCACAGATAAGTCAAAAGCTGCAATTATTTACAGTGTGTGAAGAGGAGGGAGGGAGCACATTAATTTATAAATCATTTTAAATTTACTATTCATAAAAGGTGGTGTATGGAGAGCTCTGGCCTCCATCCACTCAGCCAGAAAACAACAGACCTGTTTAGTCAGAAGTAGTGCCAACTATTCCTGTCTCCTACAGCAGCCTTGTTCTTCAGGGACCACCTGAAAGATGAGAGGTCTGCCTTTCCCTGACCCTGCACCGTTTGTGGCTTTGCTGCTGGAAAAGTCAATATCCCTTCTCGTTCTAATGCTGAGACGTTTTCCCTGCTAGGGGACTGGGTTGTGGCTGTTGGCTTGTTTTGCCCAGATCAGAGAACAGCTTCAGCATCGCTTTCAGAGCGGTACTCTGGGGAGTGGTGGCCGGCAGGCAGACATTGGAATATTCTGTACAGGGTATTAAGGTTGCCAGGGGTCGTTCAGATGGAACTGTGGGGAAGAAAAGAAAAAAAAAAAAAAGAAATTACTTCAGCACATGTTCTTAGACTGTATGCCATTAAATACAGAAGACTGGATAAGTAATTTTCTGAGATAAGCAATGTGTAAAGAACATGTGTGGAAGGAAGAATAAGTACTACCAAGGCTCTTAAGATATGAACAAAGCAGCACAGTGGTAGGAATGACTACCATGAATATTTGGCAGATGAAAGAAAGGCCTCAAAGTTACAAGCAAACAGATATCCTCATATTGGGTTTGCGTGGCAAGGTTTTGGTAGCAGGAGGGCTACAGGGGTGGCTTCTGTGAGAAGCTGTCAGAAGCTCCCCCATGTCCGATGGAGCCAATGCCACCGACTCCAAGACGGACCCAACGCTGGCCAAGGCCCAGCCCATCCGCCACCGTTA
>NW_009599637.1:77377-81654 GCF_000690535.1 Cariama cristata | reverse complement strand
GGTGAGGCCGGCTGTCCAGCTGAGGAGGGGAGCGATGGAGCGGCTTTGGTGGGCACCTGGCCTCCAGCCAGGGTCAACCCACAACACTCCTGTGACTTAAGAAAATTAAGAGTATATAGCTTACAAAGTATCCCTTGTGTAAGGAGCATAAATGGATTGAGGTGAGTAGCTGTTATCTAGCTGGGCTTCACACAAACCCCAAAAGATGTCAGTGAAAATATATCATAAATGTTCATCAGTCTTGACATATGCAGTATGCTTACAACTCGATACTTATGTGGGCTTGTGCAAAAGATTGATGATTCATATGATGCATCCAGAGAAAATGCCAGGGACTGGGTGTCGTGATGCCCAGTAAAGGCCTGTGCCCTGTCAGCAGCTCTCTTCCACTGTTGCCAGAACCGGGATCCGGTCTGTGGCAGGGAGTTGTCTGCCAGCCCCGCGTCCCTGTGGGAGCACAGGTGGTGCAGTCAGATCGAAACCTTAAAAAATGAAATGCGTGACAACAGCCCTCATGTTACTCATGTGGTGGTCACTGTGACACTCTTGCTCCTCCTTCCCACCTCTAGGTCCATACTGAAATGAGTTTAAACTATTATATTTCCTTTGGGGCAGTCTCTTCAGTGCACAATGCCTGAATTTAGGCTGCCAATACTTACCCAGCTTTTAAATGAAATTGTTAGTTTCTTCTTTAAATTCAGCCTTATTTTAAATGAATCTTTTCTGTCCCAGCCTTTCATATGAGTGATGGTTAGGGATGGCCGGGGCCATGCTCTATAGCAGCTAGAGCTAACTTTTAAATTACCTGGATTTGCCACATTTCACCTCTAAAGAGCCTTTGAAATTAATACAGGCACAGGTGCAGTCTTCCAAATTCAGCTGAGTTCACTGCAGACAGTACTACCCGAATGCTGGTTGATGCCAAATGCCTAACTTTTACCACCCTTAGAGCCCTACAGTTTAAAATTAGCTGAGCTGGTTCATCTGAGACTGCTGTTGAAGTAAATGAGGTGTACTGGGGAGATTTCCCCCTGGAGAGTTCTGAGCTGTGTAAGACAGCTCTCTAGACAGAAGATAATAAATGTGTGTGAACACCTTCTCCAGCTTCAGTCCACATGCACTTATGGTCTTCCCCTTGGATATGTCACCCTATAAGCAAGGAATTCTCCTTGTTGCATAACTGAGGGATGATACACGTTTGTGCTGTATGATTCCGAAACTGGTCCTTTTTGTACTGCCTAGAATGCATGTGGAAGCCCTTGGGAAAAGCAGTGTAAAATAGGGATCACAAACAAGCAATGCTGAGACTTACTGGTACCACTCTCACTGAATCAGTCCTGTGAAAACAAATTTATGTGGTACATTCATTACAAGAGCCTCCTTTGCAGTTGCACTTTAATAATCCTTCTCCTCTCTTCCTATCAACAAGAGCAAAATTTGTAAATAATGCTCTGTAACATGGAGCGGTGGATTCTGAGAGCGTTTTAAGCCCAGATATCTGATGCCGAAAGGGCGCTTTGCAGCTTAAACAGCGCACCACGCTTCCGTAAATGGGTCCCTATAGTGTTATAGTAGGAAATGAATGGCCTGCAGTGGACAAGGAGGGATTTTGCATGAGGTTTAAGTACTGCAGCCTGTAACTAGCAGTATTTTTAGAATGCTGTTAACCTCAGTGAAAGCACTTGCATGCTTTAAGTGCAGCATGCTCTTAAATATTTTGCTAGAGTAAAGGAGTAGTATGCTCAGTATCTAGTAACTTCAAATATTGGATTAGTGCTGAGGTTATACAAATCCTTTTGTTTGGTTTGAGTATTTTGAGTTCCAGACTATTGCTTTGTGAGGACATGCACAGGAAGTCATTTCAGACCTGTGTTTTGGGAATTGTGCGTTTGTTTTAACAATGTGAATGCTGAGATGCAGAAGGAGTCATTTGGAAATGAGCAAATAAATGATGGGGGAGTCAGAGTATTTTATTTACTTAATTAAAGTGAGAGTTTATGGTGCAAACATGTAGTTAGAAAACAGTTAATTCTCGGCTGACAGGATTAGAATTTCCATAGAGAAATGTGCATTAGAGGGTGTATTCAACTGTACTATTGCAGCATCTTATTTTGTAAATTGAACTGAATTGCCATCGCTGGTCATTCTATAAACGCTATTATAGAATGGATGCAGTACTACTGTTATTGCTCTTTTCTTTCTGTTAGATGGTAACCTTTGAATAAAAGTAAATATCAGCCATAGTCCCCATCAGAGACAGTGGAAGAGGGGGAGGTTAGTCTTTTGGTGCACACAAGGGGCTTAAAAAGTTACTGTACTACTCTTCGTTTTGGCTGGTTCATCTAGATCTGGAAGTCAGTTATGCCAACACACAGTTGGTCTTAGAAGTATGTAGTGATGCTCACTGGCAGGAACCTCAGGAGCAAAGCTGGAACACTCCTTTACATTGTAAAGGAATGGACTCACTATGGTTTTATGTAATATTTCAAAATCTGAGGTGACAAATATAAATACAAAGATTGCGTTTTAACTAATTTTACTGAAAACATCAGTTGCACAGAAGTGTAATGATGGGAATCCTTAATTGTCTGTGCTAATAGAAAGCATATTATAAAATTTTAAGTCATGAAATTCGTAGCAAAAAGCTAACTGACAGCCAGCAGTGGAAACCTCAGTTTTAAAATATTGGACCATAAATTCTGAAGAAAAATTTATATGTATGGAAACCAAATTTTTTACTGTGGGAAGTAATACAGAGAGTGTGTCTTACAAGTGTTGCCGGCTTGACAGTTTTAAATTCAACTTCCACAAGCTAACCATAAGTAAGTGCAAATAGTAAATTTTCACCTTCCAAAACTATCTACATTTTAAAAGAAATTATTAGAAAGATACTCCATTTTTAAAAGCTGTTTTTTTAATCATATATGCAAGACAAATAAATGAATACTCTTTAAAGGTTTTGCTAAATCAGGACTGTAACTAATCATTTTGCTTATGTGAGCAGTTAAACCCAATGAATCTACTCCAGAGTGGATGTTACTCATTAAGACTGATTTAATCTAACATTCGGGGGGGTAGGTGGTGCTTCTCTGCCTCAATCCTCCACCTGGTGGTCCTTCCCCCTTGTTTGCTCTGGAACTTATCAGTTTTGCTGGGTCCAATTCAGCTCACCAACTTTGTAGAAAATCATACACTTGAGTTTTCCAGATCACTATTATTACTTTTAGTTTAGCAGCATGAATCAGACTGGGACACAAAGTGGCACAGAATGATGAGAGATGGAAAACAGTATGAGCAAGGCCATTTCCTTTCAGAAGTTCACGGTGGCTCAAAATAGGATGTGTAATGTCATCTTGAGCAGACTGGGTGCTCAAACAGCATGATATGGTCTTTAAACTCTAGGTCTTTGCAATTTTCTTTTTCATTTTAGAGTTAGTTAAAGAATATATAAAACTATATAATAGCCTTTCAATGTATAACAGGGGACTCATAAGAAAGATGGAGAGAGACTTTTTACCAAGGTCTGTAGTGACAGGACACGGGGCAATGGTTTTAAACTGAAAGAGGGTAGATTTAGATTGGACATAAGGACGAAATTTTTTACAATAAGGGTGGTGAGGCACTGGAACAGGTTTTCTAGAGAAGTTGTGGATGCCCCATCCCTGGAAGTGTTCAAGGCCAGGTTGGATGGGGCTTTGAGCAACCTGGTCTGGTGGAAGGTGTCCCTGCCACTGGCAGGGGCGTTGGAATTAGATGGTCTTTGAAGTTCTCTTCCAATCTAAATAATTCTGTGCTTCTATGAAATTCTGAAATTTTAGAAGCTGTTTTTTGGGGGCTTGGGGTTTTTTTTCTTCCCCCTGGCATTTTTGACTCTTCTACCCTTTCTCTGCTACTACTGTGTACATGTATAACTGTCAGTGTTGCTGCCTGCAGTACAACTCCTTGGTGTTCTGAAGCATCCCTGAATTTGAGGTACCAATCTGTATGCCCTCCATAGTCTTGCTTGAGCTACTGTTACTGTTTTGTCCATCGAGCTGCTGTGTTTTAATCTGTTGAGCGTAAATAGCGTTTGGAAGAGCATCTCTGAGTTTTGAGACTCATTCCTGAGGAACATAAGCTCTGTGTAATACCTGTTCTCATGGAAGGGCTTCATGAGACACTGATCTGACACTAGTTCACACATTATTCAGCTGACTGAATGACTGGCTGCCATCAGAAGGAAGATGTCTTTCTTCCCACTCATGGCTCGGCTGTCCTACCTTGTGGGCTGTGCTGGT
>NW_009599637.1:35884-77366 GCF_000690535.1 Cariama cristata | reverse complement strand
AGGAATTTACCCAAGGAAACATGGCAAATATTGAGAGGGTGGATGGATACATAGAGTTCAAGCACTTTATTAAAAAATAAATTAAAGAAAGTCTCAGTAGACCACAAAATTTGTTCAGGTATAAGGAGGAGAGTGAGGATAAAAAGGCAGGTGGAAACCAGGCACAGTGGCTTTCCATAATACAGAGCTATTAGGTCAACTGCAGGAGACGCTGGAGCTGAAGATGGTCCAGTGCTCTTGCATCTCTGAAGGTAGAGTGCTCACTATTCAGGAGGCAAAGAGAGGCTTAAAGATCCAAGAAATAGCAAAATGATCCTGCAAGTTAAATCTTTCTTGCATGCTTACCAGTCTGAGGCATTCAGAATATTCTTTTGTCGGTGTTTGCAGATACTCAAACTCTCCAGTCTCCCTACTCATGCCTCACTTGTCCTGTCTTTACAATGCTATCTATGTAGAACTTGCACCTCAAGCAGTAAAAAAAAAAATTCCCTTCAACTATTGCCTTCTATGAATATCTCAGTAGCTATGAGGACTTATTTTGGTAAAAGTGTGAGGAAAGAACTGGGGGTATTTGTGTGTTCATTTTCCATCCCTCTTAATTCTCTTTTTTTTCCCCCCTCTTTTTCTAAAATCATGATGATGATCTATTCTTTTAAGCTCACTCATGCAGCCAAGTTTTATATGGATTGCGCTATCCCATTGTTATTTTTTTCTCACTTGGAAGACTGACCATTCTGGTGAATCACGTCCATTGTTCCATCTTGGGAGACAATGTAGCCTAAGATCTTTTGAAATTTGGAGACTGAAATATTATCAACAGAGACCCTTGAAATTGAGGTGATGTTCAGAAACAAAAATAGTTTGCAGTTTTATTTTATTTATGTGTGTATATATGTGTCCGTGTACGTGTGTGTGTATATATATATATACACAAATTTTTAAGCATATACACATCAACACCATACACCTACTCATAGGGTAAATTGTAACACACCTTAATGACCTGACATGGTCAGCAGCTCTAAATATAACCTTCAAATCACTATTGCTTCCTTTATGATCTTGCTTTTCAAGTAAAACAAACAAAAGCACATTTAGAATAGAAGGCTCCTGTTTCCACAGGAGCTCTGGATGAGCAGCATCTCTGAAATGTAAAGACTGGAATAACTTATTCTTGTCTAATGATAGATTGAATTAGTTTAGTTTAGGTATTTGAATTGGAATATTTGTCTTACTCTTCCTTTATCTATCCAAGATACATACTTCAGCACATTTTTCAATTAAAAAGAAAGACTCTTGGGCTGAGTTTCTAAATTTCAGCATAAATTTTTATTCTGAAGTTATAAGCCCTCAAAAATAGCAAGGGGGAAGATTATAACTGTCTGACACTACCTTATCTATATAGCTGAGAACAGCATCACTACAATAAAAGAAGATAGCAGTGTCTTCCATTGATTGTTGTTTGATGAATGTAAAGCAATTTACTGGAATGCAATTAGCATTCACAATCGCATTACCATAGGGAATTTTTTTATGCTGGCTTTGAATTGAAAATCTATACATTTTCTGTCCATGAGTCATTTCTAAGGAAGCTTTCTTTCTTGTTTTGGGTTTGTTTTTTTTTTTGGTTCTTTTTTTTAGGTTTCAGAACTATAATTTGTGGAATGCTGAAAAGAAGTAAATGTAGAATTTTTATGTTTAAAATATGCTGAAGGACAAATTATACACTATATCTACTGCAGTAGATGACTTGGATTTAAATTTGTAATGCTGTGCATTGCTGGGGAATTAGTTTTTCAGGATTTTTATAGAAAGAAATACATTGCTTGAAAAACAAATAGCTTCTAGATATGGATAGCTTAGCAACCTTGAAATAATTTTATAAATGTATGAATTAAGAAGCTTGAAGTACACAGATTAAATAAGCGAAGCAACATGCTGAAAACAATAAGGTCTGTGTACCATGGCAGGGTAATAATACTGCAAGAAGTAACAGTGCTACCTTTTCACGAGTATCCGGGTCACCAACAAGAAGCGTGCATATGTCCAAGTGCTCAGTTGGATGAACTGGTTTGTCTGCACTTTAAGTAGATGTAAATTTAGTTATGTCCGATCTGTGATTATTTCTGCATCACAGAGAAATTATATAGAGATTTTTAGAAAAAATGCATGCAGATATGTTGACTCACCTGACATGCTGAGGGTATCAATGAAAAACATGTGTATGTTGCAGTGGGCTGTCAATGTTCTCCTGATGGTGATACCTGCATACAATAGGAAAAATAATCTGTATGGTCCTTTTTAATGGCTGCTATCCTAACTCAAAGATGACCACAGAGAATTATTTCCATAGAGAAGTAGCTGTGAATGTTTGTTTTCAAGATACAGTGATTTTTAACACTATCAGTTAAAGTTGTCTTGCTATAATGGTGCGTAGTGTACCTTAACCACTTTAGGACAAGCTTCTCTTTTATGTGTTTGACCTTTGAGGTCTTACAAAGTCCCATTCTCTATTGCACAAGTCCCATTCTCTGTTGCACCTTGTGTACCTTAATCTCTGTGAGGTCTAGAAAGAATTGCTACTGAATTCCCGGATAGTATATTAATTTTCCCACTGGGACATTATCTTCTGAGCTTTCAAAGGATTTTTTTTTTTTGTAATGAAAGCCTTTAAAGAAAGCATAACAGACAGGAATAGGAACAAAGCAGTGTCTGTGTTTATAAATATAATATAGTGCTAGATCCTGTCATTTCTTTTTTTGCGACTGAAAACTTCCTTCAATTTTAGTGGTAACGATGGCATTGTAACCTTTTTAACTGAGGTTGGCATTAATATTTTAGTGGAGTTAGTATTGTTGGTGTGCCCCGTCACTGCCTTGCTTAGGAAAAAGGATGCTATTCCCGTTTATCCCCGTTCACTTCTGCGGTCAGCCTGTGCACTGGCATGTCTGCTATCTTAAGGAGACGCTCGAGGCTTTGGGACACATCTTGGTAATATGCAAATGTAATTTAGGAAGACTCACTGGGGTAACAATGCAGTCCTCACTTCCTTCAGAATTAACTGTTTGCTACATTTTCCTTTAACATCAATAATCAGTTAATTACTTCGTATTTTCCACACTTTCCCTGTGAGGCAAAAGGCTAGATACTTTCGCCACATTGACGCAGCCTCAAATTTTCTGTCACTTAACTTCTATGAAGACCGAAATCAACCAATATGAAATGCAAGATGAAAGGAACAAGCTAAAATTTTGACTGTATGAACAGAAGCCTTAATCATTTTCTAAAAATAAAATTAAAAAAATAAATTTCTATTTCCCTGGCTGAAATACCAGAGGCTTGATATTGCTGAGTTTCAAGGTTGGATGTCTTCCAAATGTAATTATTGCAAACAGTTTTCTTGAGGAGGGAGATTTGTATGCTTTATATATTAAATTTTCCAAGTTAACCTCTTTATGCATCTCTTCTTCTGTATCGCTGTCTTGCTCAGACCACAAATTGCATTGCTGTACCCTTAGTTTCCTCACCAAACAGTGCTAAGGCTAAAAGCAGATAGTGACTTTTGTCCTGTATGGGGCAAAATATTTTCTTTAATTCTGTGCTGTCACATTGTGTTTGTAAGGCTGGTTTGGCACTTTCAGATATATTCACCCAAATTCTATCTTAGCTGCTGTTCTTCTGGAACACAAGTATTTCCTGGGCTTCAGTGGAGTTCAGCATTTTATCCAGAAACTGCTGAGACGAAACTGTGTGTGTAACACTTGTAATTGAGTGCTGGGTGGTATCTACCAGTGTCCAGACTGGGGAAGATGCTATACTGCTGCTTTTTCTGTCCTATGAGCTGTGACATGTTGTGGCTGAGGGACAGGCTGGCTCAGGAGCCATCACCTGGCACGAAGATAAGAGTGTGCCAGGCAGCTGTTGAAGTTACTCTGCTCCTGTGTGATCAATGACTCCTGACTCCTGATAACTTTAACTTAACAGGAGCCAGGGCGCAGCAGGGGATTGGAGCCACTGTTTGTTGTGTTATTGATTATCTGATTAGCATTGTCTTGTCTCTGTGAAGACAACAGCTCCTGTTTCTTGAAAGAATAGGACTTGTGGCTTCATGCAGAGCAAAGGCTGATCTCTTGCCCTGTGCAAGCTTGCTGATGTTGGGGGAGCCTCTGCCTGTCTTGAAGGAAGGCAGTGGCAGTGGAAGCCCAGAGCCATTGTTTCACATGGAGGGAAGAATGTAAAGATCATATGGCAGGGAATATGAGAGGCGATTGCTCTTGTGTATGTACAGGGAATAAGCAGGAAGCAAGAGATCTTTCACAGTAGAATTTGGATGACTCCAGCACTCCAGTATCTTTCCACTTCCATATGAGGCAGGCATCCTAAATTATAAGGCTTAGTGCCACTTTCCCTCCACCCACCCCATGCCCTTCAAGCATTATCTACAAGGATCCTTTTGACTCTTTTATCATTTTAAGGATCTTCACCAGAGGTAAAGGGTGACAGCTGTTAAGCAGGCACTTTGTGGTGCCCTTGTAAGAAGGTTAGTCTGTGCTGAGCCTATGCAAGCTCTGTGCAGTGTTTTGATTTCATGTTGGCCCTAGTTTTAAAATCATCGGAAATTACCTGGGGGAAAGAAAGGGTTTTAGAGATGTTGCCTCTCTCTACCAGCTGTTATATGCTGTCCAAGCCAGGGAAGGCTGCTGTACAAGTACAGTTACTGCAAGGGAGGTAGACCAGAGGTATTTCATGTGGAAGCTGGAGGACTTTCATTGAGGCTAAGCGATGAGTGCTCAAGACATGTCAGTGAGTCTGGGTGTTTTGAGAACAGATTGCAACAAACACACTTGGCTTTGATTAAATATGTAAGCCACTTAAATAATGAACATTGGTAAAAGCTGGAAGATCCTAAGCGATGAGTGCTCAAGACATGTCAGTGAGTCTGGGTGTTTTGAGAACAGATTGCAACAAACACATTTGGCTTTGATTAAATATGTGAGTAAGCTACTTAAATGATGAACATTGGTAAAAGTTGGAAGATCAGGAATTGCTTACCTTTCTGGGGTTAAAAGACCAAATGGTATATGTTATTTTCAGCAGTGCAAAGGGGAGTAGACAGGAGCAGGAGCAATAAGAGGTTGAAGCTGCTTAGAAATGGTAAACTGAAAACATTTAAACCTGCTTTTAATGCAGCTTCTGAAACAAAGGAGGTAGCCTTGCCCCTCTAAAAACATGTCATTATCACTGTGGAAAGTGGGATTCATTTATAAAAATAGATAAACACACTGCTGCACACATTGGCGTTACCCATCAGGAGGACAGAGCAAACATCATCAGTTCAGCTCATCAAATCAGATACCTCATTTGAAAAAGGTACACTGAGGAAGAGATCATGAAAGCTTCAATGGCAGTATTTTGCCCAGAACTGAGTCTTGGGAGTAACTTGGATGAGAAAATAGAGCTCTGTCTGCCAAAAGTGATGCATATTTTGAGGTCTCATTTGCATCTTTTTGCTGATAATGAACTTTACAGGCACCTCTCAAGAACAGAACAAGAGCCAAAGAACCACCTCAGGATTTATTAGTTAAAAGTCCTGAATGGGAACAGTAAGTGCAACTCATTTCAGAAGTGTATTCACACCTGATGTGTGTTCCTCTATTTTTATCAACTACACTTTGTTTGGTGCTGTTAGGATTACAAAAATGTAGTATTAATTCATAGATGAAAAATAATTTTAACAACTTGATGTTAACACATTTGAAAGCTACAAAACAGAATAATAACAGAAGATGGAAAACAAAGTGGAGGCAGGAGAGTGGTGTCCTTTGAAACCACTGTGTGCTGAAGTCATATCTGTAACTGAAGCAGTGGGAGTTTTTCTCAAGGGGAAAAGTATCTCAAAATGTAGTTCATTTGTCTCATTCATAAAAAAAATTAATGGCCACGGTTGATGAAACTAGGGTATAAATGCAGAAATTAATATATTAAGGTTAGTTGTCCAAACACATAAAAGGAGCACATCTGGGAAGAAGAGTTTGGCCAAGGATCATGGTCTATGCCTTTTACGGAGATGCTTATGAAACCCTTTCAGAGTGGAGGAAAAAAGACATGGCCATCAGGTGCCGTGGAAAGAGGATCTCCAAAGAACAGCTCTGAAGGGGAATACCAGTGCCTCAGGATCTGAAAGTCTGGTTCAGTGCCTTGCAAAGAAAATTACTCTTAAAGGGATTGTGGAACTTGTGGAAATCTCCTAATGAATGTTAATGTAAGTAGTAATGCAAATCAGTATTGCACCATGCATGAGAGGGAGGCAGTGGCATAACAGAATGCTGGAACTGTATTCAGCCTTCACGCTTTAGGTGTGCCCGTGTCTGCGGAGGACATGGAAGGAGACTCAAGATGTGCTCCCAGAAAATGAGGAACTTTTTAGGAAATGAGTTACAGTGAGGCTTCCTTGGATTCTTGTGTTTGGGTATTAAACAGTGAAAAATCACTAATAATCACCCCTTCCCTGGAAAAACTGCATGTTTACTACATTTTTATAATGAAAAATCTGTAAACATGGAAAGATGCGCTAATATGGCCATAAACAAAGGTTCTTGAAAGGGATATAGCTTCAGAAATTTTAGGAATGAGGATTGTTAAGAATTAAGGATGACTGAGATAATCTTTGTAGTACTGGTTTGCTTGTGGTTCACAGAGTAAAAGTTCCCAGTAAAAATAAAATAATGAACTTTTTCCTTGTACCAGTATAATCAGTCTGTTGTATTTGAACTTCAAAACATGCTTAATCCTCAGTTTGTGTTGGGTTTATTTTGGTTTTTTTAAGTATCAAAAGCTCTTCAGAACTTCAAAAATTTTAGGGCTTAATTTTGGTTATTATAAGGGTTACTGCTTTTTTACATCCAGTTTGAACTGTATTTCATATCTTAATGACTTAAAAAACACATGCCTTAGTTCTTGATCTGAGCACTATGAAACACGAAAATACACATATCATTCTCCAATATTTAACAAGATTAATCACCATACAGCAAAGAAAAAAGTTACTTTAATGTCTAGGAACTTGTGCTTCTGCAGAGCTAAAAAAAAAATAATTTCTGTCTTGATTGCAAACTAGAAAATTCTGGTTCCTTTGGATTTTTATACTTTATTCAACTTTATCTAGTTCTAGAAGACTGTAAGATCACACCACTTAAATTGTGTTTGTTTTGGGTTTTTTTGTGTTTTGGCTTTTTTTGTTAATATTAAAATCTTGCTGTGCTCCCAGGAGAAAGAGTATGTGTGCTTTTTGTTTTGTGTACTCTCTTGAAGAAAATGCTTAACATGTGGAAACTTTCTGGATGCAAAAGGTACTATGAAGCTGTTCAGTGATTTGAAATGTTAAAGCATCTCTCATGGGAATGGATGAATGAGCAGTTGATTTGATCAGGTAGGAGATAAAAATTGTACAGATGTAGTTAATTTGTTCTAAATGCACCCATATCCTCAAGCGTCTACTAGCTAGTTAGTGCATCCTGTGAATTTGCACTATATTATGTGAGAATATCTACATATTTTACTGAAAATTCCTTCTTTTGTAAGAGTAGTATGGGCTTTAATAAGCATTTAGTCTGTCAGTATACAGAAAACAGCTCTTAAGGACTCCAATTTTATTTTCTTCCTTTTGGAAAAAGAGTACGTAGTGATCGTATTTTTCAGCAAGCTGCTTTGTATTAAACATCAAATTCAGCAGTTCCCATGGGTGCTATTAGATGTACTATCATAATGGCTGCTGTACTATTTGAAATAGCAGTTGGTGAAGCTACAGTGTGTCTGCAATAGTATGAATGTTCTTGTTTGTATGATCTTGCGTGCATTCATACCCACGCATGAACATTTTTTCAGATCTCTGTTCGTTCTTTGATCGTATTACTTTCATGGGTAGTTTATGAGCCAGACGAGGTCGTTCACAGGATCTGGAAAGGCTTGGTTTGGAAAACACAAAAGAACCTCCCCCCAGAAAAACCTGAAACAAGTAAGCGTTTATCTAATGAAGGAAACAATGATGTTTGCATGAATAAGTCATTGCTATGTCTATTTGTTAAGCTGATTGACACAGGAAATGGAAGTGGTATGCTAGTTGCAGCATTCCCCTGCCTTTAATATCTTACAGTGCTCTGCCTTGCATTAGATCATGATGGCTCGTAGTGTAGTCTTTGCAAACTCTGCAATCTTTGCAAAGTTGCTCAAGTTCTTGTTGTCATGACTTAGACCTATTAGGATACAGGAAATGATAAACAACTGTGTAGCCTTACCTGCCTGTATATTCAATTTTAAAAAAAAATAATAATCCTGATGACTAGGCAAACAACTCATGATATCCTACATCAAACGCATTTATATGGCACCAAATCTTTGTTAGATGCAGTGAACATGTTATTGTTTCCAATCTGGAGCTATAGACTTTGTACCTGGCCATCTTTACTGTTACATCGTGCATCTACTGTTCTTGGTGGTAGTGGTCAAAAATGAGTGATACCTTCCTTGGCCTCCTGTGTTCTGAGAACAAGATGTTTTGCAGTGGTAACATGACCTTGTTGCCTTTTTCTGTCACACATATCTTCTTCAAATATGTTGCCCGGTATGTGGTGGGCAATGGGACGATGATCATAGACACCATCACAGTCATTAGAGTCTACTATGTGGTTGCAGGGTTTCTGGAAACAGTCAGTGATTTTGTCCTTATTTCCTATTTAATGACCATTAAATATTAAATAAGCTGCCTAATTTGTCATTTTAGTTCTCCCATCTGTAGTTGAACTTGTTTACCTTCAGATGCTTTATAAAAACATCATTGTTGTAATCATTATCTGAAAAGTTAACCTATAATTGATATGCTCTTCAAAGTACGTGAGGTTTTATACTCATTTTTTCTAGATATAATTCATAATGTCCACAACTGAAAAAGAAAATTACTTTATTTCTTCAGAAACAAAATAAACATGGCGCTTCTTGCCTTAATCTGTACAAGCCACAGAGGAGGTATGGTACTTCATAATCCCTCTCAGTTGTGCTGCTTTGGCATTATCTTGCATCTTACTGGGATTGTGCTAGCAGGGGCTATATCATAAGGCGTACCACCAGTGGGCAAACCAAGCCACTGTGCTGGTAACTCCAGTTCCAGCATACGTATTCTGTGCTGCGTATCTCAGTCTCATGTTTTATTGGTATGGCAACTGTCTGATTTAGTATAACTAGTGAGTTGAATTTGAAACGATACGTAATGTATCATTTAGGGGACTTTTTGTTTTCTAGAAACAGGGTTCCCTCTGAGGTGTTTCTGGTGGTTGGGAGGGCTGTAGCAGTCCCTGAGAGCCTCCCGTGCTCAGTTCTTTCCCTGGAACAGCAACTACGCTGCTGCTGTCATCGTCTATGAGGGGGCAGGTTTTGTGCTGATTGAAGGAAGGCCTGTTTTTGCAAAGAAAATGCACTAAAAATCTGAAAGCTGTTTGTCTCTCTTCTGCACCTGGTGTTTTAGATTTCCACCGAGTAAATTGCAACCTTTTTTGCTATGCTTTTTTTCCCCAAAGGCTTGGCCTTTTGAATTTAAATAATAAAAATCATAGAACCAATTTGCCAGTGTCAAAAAAATTGTAGAGTCTACAAAATATCTACATTCACTATAAACCACCTGTAATTGCATAAATTAAAATGAATGCTACTACTAGTAGTTATTCTAGTAAAACAGTCATTTTACTTTAGTTAAATTTCTATTCTGAATGTTTGAGAGTTGTGTTGTCTTTCCAGTTAACTCTTTGGCAGATGTTAATGCTATAATATTAATCTATATTTAAAGAGTAGTATCTATAAGTAATAACTATAGGTTTATGTCTGGCTTCTGTGGGGCTTCAGAGATTAGGTTGGAAGAAGGCATTGCTGTACTTTAACAAGCTTCAATGAAAAATCCATGCTCATTACTTTTGTTTTGACAAGGAAAAAAAACAATCTAAGGAACTCCAAACCTGTACTTAATCTCTACGTTATCCTTGAAGATTACAGTAAAAGGCTAATTTTCAGCTGACCTACACAATTTTTCTCAGATGTCCTACATCCTTCTGAAGCACTGCATGTACACTCCTTGATTTCTGTGTAGAGTTACTCTCTGCCTGTGATAATTGCACTTTAGTTTTGTTTTGTTCATAGCACAGACCTATGATCCTAATGAAGTGACTGAGATGCAGTGAAATCTGTGAACAAGTGGCAGTTCTGAGATCCTCTGTACCTTTCAGCAACTACTTTTGCAACTAGGCTACTGCTTTTGTCACTTATTTAAACTATGTTTCATAGCTTACTTTGGGGAACTTCTGTGTTTTAGTGCCAAAAAAGCTTTTGCACCGGATTCAGAGATGACACTGCACTAATATGATTTCATGGAGCCTCCACTTGGATAAAGAAAATGCAATCATGTAATTACAGCAACAAAATTTCAGTTGTGATATTTTGAGAAAAGGGAGAAAAAAACCTCTCTCACCCAAAGCATCCAAGTAGCCTAAAATGGTAGCGTACGTAACTGCCAGAGTATGAAAAGCATGATATACTAGAGCCATCAAAGAACGGACATCTGAACAGATGAGGAGGAAGAGTAAATGTCACTGAAATAGAACAGATAATGGCTTTTCGCTGCCACATAAATGCTAAGGCCACAAGGTGAAGCAGAAGACATTTCAAAACAGGCAGCATTGATCCTGTGATAACAGTCCCATTACCATGATTTTATTTCTGTGACACTGCTTGATTGATACAGATGTAATCATTTCATTTCCCAGTTGCTGGTGCAATGGAAGGGTATTTCCTTAGCGTGTACACGATACCCCTTTCCTTTCACAGTCAGAGTTCCCACTTCTATCTCTGTACCAATGCCAACATAGCAGGATGTAACCTGATGACAGAATACATCTGTATTTTGCTTTGAGGCAACCATGTGTAATCGTGTGTGGTGTTTTTATTACATATTTTTGTGGATAATATAGATGCTTCCTGAAGTTTCATAATCCTTAAGTTGCACTGTTAGTAAATTATGGATGTGCATCTAGCGGTATGATAAGTCATAAATACTGAAACTGCTAACAAATATAAAGCAGTCATTTTGTCAAAGCCAAAACCAAAAAGAAATGAAGGATCAGTTTTCAAATGTAGGAAGTTAGTTAAAATTGGAAAACTCACAGCAAGATATGAATTCTGTTTACTGCAGATCTAGTGCTAAAAATTTTGTGGTTGTGGGATATTTTCTTTTTATATTTTATCTTAAGGAGTCAAAAAATAAGTATTTTCTTTCTGAGAAATGTTATTAATAAGGAGTGATAATTAAACATCTAACAAACATTTAAAAGGAAAATGTGCATTGTGTATGTTTATGGGTTTTATGGGCTGTTTAACGTCTGTGTAGCTGTGATTGTTTAAGGATGTAAGTGGGGAAATGCCTGTAAAGAATGTATATTTTATTAGAGCAACTGATACAGTTGGAGGAGGGAGACAGGCAAAATTCCTAGCACACAAACCCTTTTTCCTGCATATGTTTGTTTTGTCATTCAGTAGTGCAGTTCAGAGACTACAAAATATGCCATACATCTTTGCTGAAGTGTTTATGTCTTTAAAATTAGTTTCTCTAACTTGTACAAACATATTTCAAGTTTTGAAGTTCAAAGTATAAAAGACCTTTTCAATCTTATGAGAATTTTATTTCAGAATTTGCCTTATCCAAATGACTAGTACTGCTGTTAGGAAAAAAAAAAAATTGCACTTGTGCAATTATTCTGGAGCTCCTACTCTGGAGGTGGTATTTCTTTAATGTGTTTCTGCAGATAATTGTAGCTGATACCTTCTCCTTGTCCCTTTGAACAGTAATAAAGATCAACATGCACTGAAACAGGACTAGAAGAGAGATCTTCTGTTTTTCAATCTCATTTGCATTAGTGTAACTCAGGTGTAATTCTGACCTCTCCAGGTAGCGTCTTAGTTGAGTGAAGTCACTGCCCTAGTGACTCCCAAATCGCTTGATGGGTACAAAATCAGAATAAATAGTGAAAGAATATGAGCTACCTTATAGGTGATGTAACTGTACCTAGTTTGTCCACACTTCCATTATTATAAAGACATTGGGTAATTAGACCTCTATATTTCTTTCTCTTTTTTTCCTGTGCAGTGGGGAAATGCTTAACTGCTACATCTAGGATATTGTCAAGATTAATTAGTTCGTGTTTGTTCAGCGCTATAAAGAGTATTATTGATATTAACCAAGCATGAGATGATTGAATTTATTTAGCGCTGCTGTTCACTAGAACATTTACGGAGGGAATTTACTGTGAACATATATGTTCACTTAGGGTTAGTTCTCATTCATTCTGGATGAACCAATCAATGAATAGAAGATTTAGCTGTTTGACGTGTCAGAGATTTTGTTGACACTTTCACACAAGAAAGTTGAATTTAAATCACAGTCTAGATTTTGATGCCCATCTGTTCTGAATGTTTGGCATCTCAAGGACTATTTACATCTCAATTTATTACTGGAATTCCTATAATAGAGAAGGCAAGAAAAGATTATTGGAAATAAAACTCTCACCGTTGAGGAAATTCTTATGCCATGGTTTCCATTTCATATGAGACCTTACTTGCTGTTGGCTTTTTCCATGTCATTGCTGATAACTAAACTTGAATTCTTTTTTTTTAATACAAATGCCAACCTGACCTCAAAAATAAATATGACATATTAAAAAAATTCTGCATTATTTTGTCTAAGACTGGGTCATCTTTTTACTATATCCATCTGGACATAAAATACCAACCAAACACTTAATTCAAACACCTTGGGACATAGCCCCTTGTGCTTAGATACAGGCTACCCGCTCATTTATTTATTTTTTGTTTCTTCTCCACTACATTTTCATAGCTTATTAGAAGGAACATTTCAGTGGAATCTACCTTCCAGACTAAAATTTTTGTTCCTTGAATAAGACTCCCTCCATCACTACAGTCCCCATTATGAGAGGGCATGTCCAGATGCCCCAACCCAAGAGCAACAATGAGTGCTTTTTTTTTTCTCCGCAGGTTGTTCTCACTGCCATCAATTCCTCCACCTATTATCTTTCTCCCTGCATCTATGTCCAATCTGATAATCCCACTCAAGACTGTGTATGGTCAGAGAAACGCTGTTCCTGTTTAGTTAACACCTCCCACAGTCTCATTAGTGATAGTGTGAGTGAGGGGGGACAGATCTCCTTGCAGCTATGCCCATTGCTTATGGTCACTTGCATGGAAGTGCCTTTGAGGTTTGACCCTATTTGAGGTAGCTGCATTACCTATACCTGCTGAAATTCATCGGTTGTAAAATTTCTTTTTCTCCCTACTCAGTAACTGAAATTTTACTCAAAAGCTGCTTAAGAATCATGGTGAAATTACTACATATTGAAGAAAGACACTAACAAGAAAATGAAATTAAAACAAAGCATTTATTTTTGCCTCCTATCATAATCAAAAAACTTTTATACTTTTAGTTGAGATGAAGATTATTATGGCCTTTATGGTAAACATGCTACCTAGAAAAAAACCTGTTCCACATTCACTTTTCATTGAAACTGAATTCTTAGTGAATTGGTGGAGTTATGCCTTTGGAATTCAATTCAGTAACAACCTCAAAACTAATTCATTGTAGGTTGTTCAATGAGAGAGAAAAATTTGAAATACTTCAGCTGAATCTACCACAACAAATCAATTAAAAAGGCATATGGCATCCATTTTTCTCCAGTTCACATCTTTCAAAAGGAGTTTACAATGCTTGATGTAGTCCAATATTAACTTGAGTTTAAGTTCTTAATTTTTCTTATGACAGAATCCTGAATTTATCCTTCATCTAATCCAGATTTCAAATAGGTTCTGCAGCTTGTTTTGCAAGACCACCATGTCCTAAAATGCTCTTTGCTTCATTGTTGCCATGACATTTCAGGGGTTGACATTGAGTCTTTTTGCAGAAGTAGCTAGAGCACATTTTATAAAAAGGGCTTTATACAGTTAAGAAGAGTGTACGAAGTGTTGAATTGTGTATGAATTTCCAAAACCATTGTTCCTGTTTTGTAGAAATAACAGCTAATATTACAGTTATTTGCAGCATTCTCTTAGGAGAATTCCGAGATGCTGTTCTAGAGTTATTCCGGTTACCATTTTCACAGAAATGCAGAAATGGCCTGTCTGTTGTTTTGAGGTTTACACAAAATGGGTGATCATTTTCACTAATATTAATGGGGCTTACATAGAGCAAACATAAATTATTTGTAGACCAACCTCGAAACATAAAGCGTGACCTGCAGGCTTAGAATTAATGAAATATGTAAGTTGGTATGTTGCATCACAGACCCTGAATGTGATGAAGAACTTGCTGAGGTTTCATCTAATCAGTAGAAGAATTTTTGGAACGAGGTGGAACTTTGAACTAATATTAGGGTGTGTCCTGCATGGCTTTACCAAACAGAGTTGAAAACACATTAAAAAAGTTAAAACATTTCTGAGGTATATCATGCCAAAGGTATTTCTGGTTTTAATACCTTTCAGGTTATTTTCTGCCTGATTTTTGAGACAGATATTGGATTTTAGAAGATGACAAGCAAAACAGATATTCCACAGAACATGGTTGCCTATCTAGCAAAGAATGAAAAATAAGTTGCCAGGACTACTGCTATTTGAGATAGCTCTCTTATTATGAGATTTAAATTTTCCCTTGACCATGAGTTCTTCATATGCTGGTCAAATCCATAATAAATAGAACCAAGGAAAAGTCACCAAATTAATGGTATCTCACTAGTAGAACTGTTTCTACTTCTAGGCCACAGAAAAAAAGAAGTGGGGAAACAAGCAATGGTGATCTTACAGCTGAAATATTTCAGAGAACTGGTAATGCCTAATTTGTTTCGCTTGTTTATGACAAAGTCTGAGGACAAAGAGATCACAGGCAAAACAGTAGAGCAAATCAGTCTCAAGACTGTAGTGGTGGGTCTGCCACTATATTTCTGGTAGAGTGAAATTCATTGGAATAAAACCTACATCTTCTTGAGCTCACTCCATTTTGATTTTATTTGTAGTAGTCTCAGAGAAAGAGGTGTAATTTCGTTTTGTAGTTTTATTAGTGTTAATAAATAATACAAGGAATTAACTCATTTAAGTGGAGGAGTAAGTTTTTCAGCAGTGCAAGAAATTTTTCCTACTTGTGATCATAGTACTGTATTTAACTAGGATATATACAAATTATTTTTATGTTGAACGTGTCATATAGGAACATGTTTAGTATATGATACAGGATCCCATTTCTGTAGATACTCTTCTCTTTATAATATCACCTGTTTCACTCATTAAGCGCTCAGGTAGACAGGTTCCTTTTTTTGATGATACTAGATTTTTAAGTTAGTATCTGTATAGGTTGTGCTAAATGGATGTATATATAAATCCAAATAAGTAATGAGGCATGCATATAATCTTCTTTATAATCTATATTTAAGATCTGCTTTACTTCATGAAGGCAGGTTGCTGGATTGCTATTTATAGTGTGGTTGAAAACTTATGAATATTCATGACATTCAATATGTCTTATATCTGATTATCGTGAAAGAAGTACAGTTCCCATAAATAAATATTCAAACAAGCAAATGAACTGCCATAGAAGTATAATGCATAGCAGTTATCTAAAGAGCAGTGAAGCAGGCACTTCTAGTGAAAGATAAACCTCTGCTTGAAACACTTTTTTTTTTTTTTACATGTCTGTTATTTTCTGGATAGGAAAGGAATACATCATATGGAAGTGAATATGACTTGTCTGATTAAAAGGTGAGCATAGAAAAGTAGTCTAGAATTACATAAATAGAAAGAACACAGAGATTCCCTGAACAGTCCGGGATGTGTTTTTTTAAAAAAAATCTACATTCATCATGATCTCTGTGATGCTTCAAGCTGTATCATAGTTTACATCATAAAGAAGCGTTGCATGAATTTTGCTTACTTTAATATGTCCTAAATGCAAATATTCAAGACTGAGTGGGAGATGATCTCTGGAAGCATAAATTGAAAGCAGATGAATGTTTCAAAGTGTAGTTGCAAATAAAATTAAAAGGAGCTAAATATGTGGTTCTGTCATTCTAAAGTAGTAGAGTAAGCCATTTAGGAGCAATTTAAACAGTCAGTTTGTAAAAGATTTTTCAAAACTTAAAAAAGGATCTGCAAAAGCTGAGGAAAGCAATTATGTTCTTGTGGGTGTTCTGATTACTTAGGGTTCTAGTAGTGCACTGGAAATTCAACTTAGATATAATTCCTATAAATGCTTTCAGATCAAACAAACTTGAACTAATGGGAACTGCAAGTTATTTTTATAATCCTTTCTGTGATAACCATGCACACCACACTTAAAAGATAAAATTTCTCTCCTCCTTGGTACTTAAGAGAGATGTTTGGAAAAAAACTCATGGTTCAATTTTTGCTTCCAGTGAGCTGAACAGCGCAATGTTCCTTTTTCCTATAATGACCACAAAATGAAGCGGTTACACCACCTTTGGAGGGTTTGGGGTTTTTTGGGCAGTGGAGGCGGGGCAGCTTTTTTGCTTGCTTTCATGTGTATTATATCTTATGAACGAGATTAGCACCAGGGATGCCCATAGCTGAATTCTCACCCTCCAAAACAGTTTACTGAGGAGGAACAACTTTATTGTTACTTGTATTGAGTTTGTGCTGCAGCACTCCTTAGCAATCTGTTGCAGCTTTCTCCTGAAGATGCTACCACCTGCTAAGAGGACATGAGAGAGGCTGGGGCCGGGTACCCCCCAAACTACTGCCTTGACGGCTGCTGCCTGTGCTGTTCTCAGGGAGGTGCTGCCGATGGGGCAATCCATGATGTGATCACAGCATCCTTCCGATATCCTGTCTACTCTGGGAAGCAAAGTGCTTCCTTCTCGACTCGGGAAGTTAGGGTGCTTGTAGGACACTCGGTTATGAGTCCTCCTGTCTCATTTGACCCAATGCTCTGTGAGGACCAAGCAGACACCATCTCTGAGGCAGTCTCTCCAGTATCCCTTGTGCAGGTTGTAACGTCAAAGCCTCAATCTAGCCTATTGTGCACATGTGCTAACAGCTGGGTTGCTCCAGATCACAGTATTGCAAATGAAACGCTACAGTTTAAATGTGCCCGAGTTATGCTGAGGGTTAAAGTGCATATAGATGAGTAAGACACACCAGGGACAGTGCAGTAAGACTCAGCATGGATTTCTCATAATTAGGATGGGGAGAATGAGTGAACAGCATACTAATTACAGGAGCCTGAAATACCAGCCTTAGTATGTCTTTGGAACTACCAGTTCAGAGTGCTCGATAGACAGCCTGAGCAAAAGCCATGGATATGTACAAAAATAAATTTGATGAGTTAGTTTTTTGGAAAATCCTTACTACTGGCTGGCCAGATCTGTTTGTGCTATTGCCTAACGTGAAGTCTACTTGAATCTTCTTTTACTGTTAACTTAACACAATTTATCTATTATCAACTTAAATATTTTTGCCAAGTATGATAATCAGCAAATGAAGAACTAGTACAGTGGGATCCTATTTTAAGAAAACAATAATTTCTTCCTCTTCAAAGTCGCAAAGGGACTTGTTTGTTAATATGGGAGAGAAATGACCATTGAGAGAGAATAGTTTTCCATACAAGTTTCTGAAAGATTTTCTGAGAAAATATTAGGCAATGGAAGAAGTGATCACTGAACTTCTGATGCAATGAAAGGATCAGTTTCTTAGTTCTCAGTATCTTCTGCTGTATTGCTGCTTTCTGCATTGTATCAACTTCTTTTGCCTCTTCTGTTCACTTAGCTCTAGAATTATGATAGTTTACAATGCCTTTTACAGATTATCCTTGTTCTATTGTCTCTCATTTGATACTAAAATGTCAATTGACTCATTTGATTAGCCCTATTTCCAGTGTCCGCTGTTTCCTAGATGAACATCAAAGAAGTACCTCCTTTTCTTAGCTTTTTTTTTTGCATGCAGCCCTTCGTATTCATGCAAGAGTTTTGTATTTTAATATAGTTTACCTTAATTTTATGAGGGAACAAAGATACAATACAAAATTTGGAACTAATATGAAAAGCAATTCTTTTTAGCTTTTATACCTAGTTTTGTTTAGTTAACGTTCAGGTCTTGGACCTTGGTTCCTTCAAGGTGATGCAGCAAATAAGCCTACATGGAACCACAGTCCCTGCCTTGGGTCTTGCCTGAGAACCTTCTGGACAGGATTCATTCATTTGACTTTTACCAAGTAGTCCAACCTAGTTCTCTAGGCAGCAATTTACTGTCAAGAGGACCAGAGCTTCCAGAGGGCAATTCAACTCACATATTTTAGGCACCGGTTTTCTGGATTGAATGAATGCCCCCATAGAGGTCCCTGTTACTTTCTCTTGGCTAGAGAAGGAGCCCAGGGGTCTAGGTCACAAGGGATGCCTCTCTAGGAGAGCTGAATTTAAGATCAATCTGCTATTTTTCTTCAGTATTCTCTCTTTCCTGATGAGTCTGACTTTTGGCTTAAAATACTGACATGGGGAGGTAAGGGCAGTTTATTTTTATTAATGGAGATTATTGTTATTAACGGAGCTACTCTCCTACATTTGATCTCTCTTTGTAAGGCAATTGTTTGAAAAAGATAAGAAAGTTGCATAGAGTGCCAAGGACTGGAGTCAGTGCTGGCTCAGCGACCACAGGAACTTCTTACAGTACCCTATCCTTCCCTGTAGACTCTCTCTTTCATACTTACCTGTATTTTTGTGTTAACAGCAGAAATCTAATTGTTCTTTGGGATATGGTCCCCAAGTATCACTACTGCTGTCATATCACTCCAGTTCCTTTCTAACAGTTAGTTGTTAATGACTCATCTCTCTTATTTGTGAAATGAGGCACTCTCTTCTCATCACAACTTGCCTTTTCCGTTTCCTGTTTGTTTCCAACTCTTAAAATGTGTTCAGAGTGTTTCTTCTTTTCTTTTTTTTTAACGCACTTACATATAATTCCCAGTAATGTTACAGGGTCTTAAACATTAATGTGAAAAAAAAAAAGAAGTTGGAATATCTTCCTTCTCTTGCTTAGATTTGCTTTTTTTTTTTTTCCCACTTCATTCTTTCATTCTGTGGTTCTTTTAAGGTATTATTTTCTTCTTGCTTTTTAAAGCTAAATGCAGCTGTCTAATAGACTATGTTGCCTTCTTTTAGTACTTTAATTGGTATTATACCTCCTTGACCTAGAGGAACAAGGGCACTTTTTCTAAAGCAAGCAAATTATATACTTTGGGTTGTGTAGCAACATGGTGCTGATGAGCAACTGCTTTAAAGGAGTTCTGTAGAAAGCACTTTCAAATTATAATATACTGAACTAATAACATCTACATTTTTTAGTGTGGTATTCTTATGCTGCTTTTAACAATGCAAATCTAATCCCATCATTAAAGTCAACGTAGTACAATTTTCTATACCTAAATTTAGATCTAAAGCATTTCAAATAATTTCCAAAATACTGTAATAAGAGTAATTATTATTAATATATTATTTTTATTAGTTAAAATTCAACTTTGGGTAAATTAAGAAAGTGAGAGATAAAACAAAATAAAAAACAGACTTAATTTAGAATAGGGACAAAGATAAGTCGAGCTACAGAGTACATTTTCTAAAAATTATCAAGCCAAAGCTATCTACTTGTGCAATTGGCAGTGGAAATACATGTAAACCTATGCTTCTTATTTAAAGTCTTCAGCTATGTGTATGGAACAAAAGCAATGTTGGTTAATTCAAAACTTTGATGTGGCTGAATGTCAGAATTATGCAGCAGTGTTAGAGTTCAAACCATCTCTTCAACTCCATGGGGACTGGGGTGGTAATTAAAGTCCCCTTCCATCCCCCCAAGGTCTAACCATTAATTCCCCTTTCTTTCCAGAGAGGGCTAGGATTCTCCTTCGTGCTGCTCATTGCCACAGATCAGCAGAGCTTATGGCTTCTGTAACCAGGGACTGGATGTAGGAAAACAAGGGCTTTGGCAACTGGAATAAATTGGCTGCCAGCATGGGACTGTAATTGAAGCACAAAGCTAGACAAAGCTCACCTTCCCTCTGCCCAGCAGAGAGTCATTTGCAATGCTCCGTGTCACTAGCACAGGCATGTAAGAAGATGTCAGCCTCCCTTTTTTTAATTAGGTACTAAAGGCTAAAAATATTCTGCTTGTATGCGATAGAAAGACAAGATAAGGTACACACGCTGACTCCCACATGCTGCAGAACTAGTAAGGTTGCATTTACTGAATGGCAATTGAGTTAAAACCGGGAAAATGTAGCTTCAATGCAAGCTTCAGAAGGGAAAGCTGGAAAGAACCGTACATTTTACTTGCATACAGAAAACTTCACCTCCCACACACTGAGCTCTAATAGCAGCACCGTGTCCCAGTCCAAACCTGCAGACATGCACAGGGTCATACAGTTCTCTTGAGCTCTCTCCAACTGCAGGCCATTGAGAGCGCTGAATAATAACACAAAGAAAAGAGAGCTATAGTTCTCTTTGCTAAGACATTCTTCATCTTTTGAAACTGTATCTTCCTGTAGCAATTCAGAGACACTTTAAGCTAGGAAATGGTATATATATTTTGGCAGGAATTAAACTTTCTAAAGAAGATGTAGAGCATTAGGCAGCTAGCAAAAAAAAAAAAAAGATATTTCAGACTTAAATAAAAAGACCAAAATAATTGTGCCATGAAAGCCTCTTGGCAAAAAGCTGTTAGCACTTTCTATTCTTGCTGAGTTTTGTCTAGTTTAAAACCATTTCAACTACTCAGTATTGAAAAGTGTCACCATGCTTAAACTTGAGTGTTGCTTTATTTGCATTCTACTAAAAGAGGACCTAAATCAAAAGCAGAGGGCAAAATACTGGACAGAGCAAAATATTTAAAAAAACAGGCCCCCTTCACCTCAGATGTATTGATTCCTGTGGGAGACTTCAGTAAAGTTATAAAAAATTAAATATGTTGGTGGTGATCTTTTCCCTTTTCTGACACCAGCTGTCTGGTTACATCAGTGTAGCTACTCTGTCAAAAGGATGCTGAAGGATGTGATTTTTCAGGTCAGCGTTCTGGTACAGAAGTGATGACGTTAGCTTCACAGGGTTCTTATCTTTAATATAACTTATTTTATTTGCACACAAACATCAGTGTTTGACCAGAGGTGGCCCATTAGGATGCAAGGCAATAGTTTCTTCTGTCCTTTATCAGACCCATATTATGTTACATATAGTCACGGAGACCAAAGCTAAGAGTAAATTCTGGTTTTGGTATATCTCTCCCATGCAGGACAGCGTATAACCCAGCCAAAAACCACCACCAGCTTTCCCTCCAAGGTTGAAATCACTAAGCAATCAAGTAAATCAGACTAGAGTTATCTTCATCTGGTATCACCTCCCAAATCAAGTGTTACAGTCCAGTGTCTACGAGTTGCCTTTCTTATGGGGATGGCTGGTATCTTCAATCCCTTGATATATTTTCTACCTTTAATAGTGGGAAAAGAAAAATCTTCTGAGAGGAATACGCTGTTCAAGTATAGGAGGAAAAGAGTTATATTAAACTGATTTTATGCTGTTACCGTTCCTGTTGTTGGTTTTGGTTTTTAAAGGGGTTTTTTTTGAAAGGGTGGTAGTGTCCAGAGTTGGGTGGATTGGCACAGGAAGGCCCAAAGTTTAAAGCTGAGTAGGAAATGAAAAGTAAATGTAATTAGATCTTGAAGGTTTCAGAGTAAAGGAAAATTCCTCTCTAAGGGTTCAGCATTGGTTTATTTGTGTGAATTGCTGTTTCTGTCTGTTTTCATAAACGTCTTTAGTGACCTTAAAGGAATTGCTATCTTGTCCATGTACTTCTCTAAACAGATTGTTTTTTTCCTGCATCATTCCAAGCACAATCTGTAAGGTACTTGAATCTACCTATGCTCACAAGTTCTAAAGATGTTTTAAAACTTTCTTTTCCAGTATTGATAGTTCCACCCACTTGTCAGAAAGGGAGTATCGACTTTTTTTTTTATTTTATTTTTAAATTGTCTTTAACAAAGCTGAATGAATTGAATATCATCCACAAATATTCAATCTGCAGGGTAGGAGATCTCCTGAATAAACGATGGCATTTGAAAGCTCTGTATCTTTAGCTGATTTTGTAAAGTCAATGATGGTCACCCATATATATAATGGTATGATCAAGCCCTTCAAAGTGCCTGTACAAGGTTTTCTGATTGTTTATAGCTCTCAGCATCCTTTAGAGTTATAACCAGTTACACAGTTAACATTTTTTGCTACATCACCTATATGTTCTTGTGTCATGGAGTCCTTCATCCATAATAATCAAATCCTTTTCTTTCTGGTAATCTAAATACTTGTTTTCCTTCCATTCAGCCCTTCTTTGACTAATTGATTTTTTTTTTTTACAGCAAAAATAACAATGTGTTTAAAATTTTAAGACAAATCCATAGTTATGAGGAAAAAATAGCATTTTTCTTAAAAAAGACCATCTTTTATTCAGGAGATTTCTTTTCATACGGATTGATAAAAGTGCTTAGGGCTTAAAATGAGTCCTTCAAGAATCAGAGAAACCTTAGTTTAAGTCATCTAAAAAGTGGAAGCGATGTTATCCAAGGGGTTGTAGTTAGTAAAAGGGTAAAATGAGGATGCACAATGCCGCCTCATTTATTCATCACAGAGATAGCAATGAGAAAGGTGGTGGAAAGATTTAGAGAAGCTTTCAAGATGAACAGTAGATTTTCTAGTAATTTAAGATACACGGATGATAAAAAATTCATTACTTCATAAGATGATGAATGAAACATTGTAGTCAATGAAAGGGATGGATGTCACAGGAAAATAGTATAGATTTGCAGTTTATATCCAAGATAAAGCAGATAAAACAAAAAAGAGCAAGAATGTTTTGATGGAGAGGGAGAGTGTTTTATTTAGGTTGAAAGTTTAGTATATAGGCTCGGTTTTGACCCAAGATGGTAAAGAAAACCCTGGCAAGTTTATCAAAGAGAGTTCAACTTTAATACAAAAATCTATCTTTTGGAGGCAGATGGCACCTCTACTGGATTTTTTTAGATTTTTTTTTTTTTTAAAGGCACTTGAACCTGGGTCTTACAGAGAATTGTTTAGAGTTGTATGACCAACAAAGACGACTGATGGCTGGTTTAGTTTCATAAGGAGAATTGTGTGATGGAAAATCTTATCAACTAGAAATTGAGTCAGCAAATTGGGATTTGTGATGAGGTGAGAGACAATCATTCAAGGATGCCTGGACAAAGAATAGTACAAGTGCAAATGAAGAGAAGTGAATGAAATTGATCACCCATCACTCAGAAAGATTAGTGATAATTAAACCGCTGCGGTGAGATCTGATTTATCACAGCACCAAATCTCAGAACAGTTATGGTTAGTGATGAAAATAATGGTTAACAAAAGTAACATTTACCTTTAGGAAATCATTGACATAAATTATGTCATGTTTCTTTTGCTAGTTGATGTAGTCTGGCACGCCCTATATCTCGTCATGCCAATGTCTATGAGTTGTGTCTACAGTAGTGACTGGTGCAGCATGAAGAAAGAAGGATAACCTGTTGATTTGTCATGTTCTATTACTGTTCTAGGAGTATATGTCTGTATTTGGTGTTTTCTGGCAGTGAATTTGATGCTAGTTGCTAGTCTTACGTACATAAGATGAATCTGTACGCAACAGATGATACGAAGTAGATTTCTGTACAGCCATCCCAGGTGACCATCCCCATTGCACATGCTGTTACTAATAGAAATTCATGTATATGTAGTGAGTACACTGCTGGAGGACCTCTGAGAGGATGTGTTTTCCTCCTGAGGAAGGCATCCTGTGTTCACATAGCACGTGGGGAGCACTCTACCCTGCCATGTTACTTCAGCCTTGGTTCCACCTGAGGAGGAAGCATTTCAAGGTGCAGTTGAGTTCATACCATATAACTCAAAGACAGATGCAACGTAATGCATTTCTATCACTTTGCAAGTGAGCAGGATGGTTCCAGTGCACTAAGTAGGTTATGTAGATGCACCCTGTGCAGCATGCATTCCTCCTGTGCTACTACCACTTTGTCTTTTTGCCAGTCCTGCCAGATAGATAATTAGGAACCACTCTGATTAATTTCTGCCTTTAGAAAACATTATGACTGCCTACAGAATGGAAGTTTTCTTATTCTTCTGGCAGGCCAATTCCCAGTTTTACATGGTTTATCTGTAATATGTTGTATTCCAGTTTTTCTGCCTTTTACCGTAAAAGTCTGTTCAGTGAAATGTCAACACAAGATGAAGGACAGATTTGTTCTTTGTATGCTAAACCAGATTGTATCCACAGAGGTATGTGGTTAAGGGGTTGGTTCCCTTTGGCATATATGATATTTAGATTGGTATAGCTGTGAATGGCAACTTGAACATATAAGCATCTTATCTGTGATTGTTTCCATCTATGGCATGACATAGTTTTCAAAAAAAGCAGTGCAGTATTACCAAAAACCAAAGTATGTAACTGTCCTCATTCGTTTAGTGGATGAAATCTTTTGAAGTATGTGCGTTTATGGTGTCTGTTCCACGTAAACTTTTTCCAGGATATAATTCACATTTTCAAAGTAGCATTGGGCAGAGGGAGAATCTCATAGGCATATACATATTTAATCTGGGGAGCAAGTTCATTTGTATCGAGTTTATTTTTCCCCAGGGTGTCTATCCACCATGAGTGATTTGTTTAATGAATGCATTTTAGCTATTGCTACAAGTCTCAGAGGATTAGAGTTCTTAAATATTTTAATGTCATTAGCTACCACTGGAAATCTCAGTGTAATTCTGAATAAGATAGTTGTACCAAGGTGTTCAGTGTTCTTTTCAGTTACGTATATTTTTCCTGAATGTGAATTTTAAAGGGAATTGTGCTCCTTCTACATACACATTAGAAGTTTGACAGCATTCTCTTCAACACACAGTAACCTTCCTTAAGACAGATAGTAAATGCTGGTTGCAATTACTCTGTATGGTTTATGCTTAATTCATATGTCCTTCCGATCAGAGTTTTTGTTTTGTTTTGCTGTGTGGATTGCTCAGAATTTATTCTTGATCCAATCTTTTATGGTTTTTTAGTGGAGATTCTTTGTACGTAGGCCCTTGCAGTGTTTTTCTTGAACAGAATGGCATAGCGCTGCCCATGATATTTCCTGCTGCTGGTTCCTATGGTTGGCAGCACACAGCATCACAAGATGATTTGTTTCAATGAAGGATTCTGATCAGTCACTGATGAAGCCTATATAGGCAAGTGTCTTTGAGGTGTCACAGTTAAGTAGTATCCACATGAAGGAGATGTCTCTGACAGGAAGAAATACTTAGGCTGACATCTATGCGGGTTGATACGGTTGATCATCTTCCCAGAGCCATTACTTTCAAATTCTACTAGGTTTGAAGATGTTAGTGGTCTGTCTTTGCATAAGTAGAATAAGAGGTTGAAAACAGCTGTAGTTGCAAGAAGCAGGAATAATGTCTTTGTTAATAAAACTCTCACCATGAGGATAACATTTTTTGTCTTTACTTGAGGGGCTGTACCTGTGCAGGGGATGATTATTTGAGTTTCAGAGATGCCCTGATGAGAATAATTGGGTTTTCTGTCCTTTTTAAAAAATTGATTCAACAAAGAATTTGTGGAGAACCTGGATTTACTTTCCTTGACCTCTAAATATCAGATAAGTTGATATGGCAAGCTGTGCTTCTTTGACTTGAGACACTAGATACCCTAGTGGAAGTATTCTTAATGTTCTTCTCTGTATCATAGTGTAAGTTCTTCAGAGCTGTAAAGACTAGAAATCTCTCTTCTAACTTAAAGCAAATGTTTAGGTTGTGAGAGAGATACTTTTCTGAGCTAGCACTGGAAAGCATTCATCTACAGGTATGCAGGTAGGTGTTTCCTTGTCTGCCTGATTCTGCCTGTGGCAAAGCGCTTGAACTGTATATGAGTGCTGAGTGATGCTCTAATTCAGGAAGCTTTTTTTTTGACACTGCTGCGCAGCTGTGATTTGGACATGCCTAATTAGTCTGGTAGAAGTACACAACAGTTCTGTCTTCAGGTTCTGTCTACAGATTTCCTGTAGAACAGATTTTCTTGATAGAGCATTCTCTTCTGTTCTGGTAGACAGAGGGTCATATAGCTCCCGAAAATTACAGAACCAGATAAGCTGAGGCAATTCATGGGAGGAAGTAGAACAGCGAGAAAAAAAATCAGTATAATTCCAAAAAATGTTAGCTACATATAAGACTTTCAGAAGCATTGGAAGGATGCCTGTAAATATAGTATTTCATGATATTATTCTATCTAACTCCATTTATGACATATATAAGCAAACTAGGAGTCACGTTTTGTTTTGACTTTTGTGAACATGATTGAACAGAACTGAACGCAATATTCAGGGTTGAGTCCAGCTGGTGCCTTGTAGACTGTCTTTGGTATTTCCTTTACCAGAGCTAGAGTAGGGTTTCGCTTCCATTTTTTGTGCCCACGTTACATTGATCACTTATACTTTACTAATCCACCTAATTTTTATCATCTTCTATTATTCTTAAATTTTGAATTTGTGGCAGAAATTCTATTAGTCGTTAGTTGATCTTATGCTCATTGCCATTTCTATTACTTCTGCTTTTGTGATCAAATAATTTTTCTCCTGCAAGAGTTCAGTTCTCCTCTGAACATTATTCTACCTGAAGAGAAGACATTGTCTGTTGTAATTTTTACCAAAATTAAGGTTCTGGGAGGAAGAGGACAAAATAAGAAAATATGTGACTCCAGATATTCTCGGTTCTTTCTTTTCCAAGATACTGTCTATATTTTGGTGAAAAGGGTGTGAGAGATGGCTTCTGCCATCTGGAGGAGAGCTCTTCTGATGATGCATAATCTAATATGGGGCAGTTTCTTAAAGTAATAAATATTTTTGTTGCTATAAAGCAAAAGCAAATTAAGAGTGCAGAGAAAATTCTGGGTTTAGTCTTCTGGATTCTAATTTTAAAATCTTAGTTGCAAACTGATATGATTTTTGAAACTGATCATGTTGTTGATGATGAAAACCATTCAGCATCTGGCAAAGTCGATCCACTTGTATGCACTTAATGTTTCATTTATGGTTTCATTTGTTTTATTTAATTAGCTGGGCTCTTGTACTCGTACCCCTGAAATGCTGCAATGTAATGTTTATGGAAGTGCATGTGACCTTGGAGATACACTTCTAGCCATTCCCTTGTCTTCTGAGAATACAAAATCCATATGGTACTCTCCAAAAAGGAAAGTGTTTATGCTGCCTTGGTGCCAAATTGGTTATCGTTACATTTGGACGAAAGGTGAACTGTTTGAGGCAAAATCTAATTGCTGCTTATATTCTTTGGGCAAATTGAACATTTACATTTTTTAATAACAATGCAGAAGATCAAAGTATATCTTTGAGTTTTGCTTCTTTTTGCCATCTATGCTGGTGTCATAAACTCTGGTACTGACAGACTGACTGACAGAATAGCTAGAGAGCTAATTACTTGAAATAGGTTTCATGAAAGCTATTAATAGAGTGTTGTCGCAATTACCACACGTGAAAACTTTGAGTGCTGTATTGGAGCACTCTGTTTCTGTTGAACACTTTGTTTCTATTGAAGAATGAATACAACTTGACTGAAACTATTTACAAACTTGTAATGAAGTTTGCATTCAAAATAATGAATTAAGACAGTCGATAACTTACACTTAATGAAGGAAAAATGTTAACTTTTCAGCTCAAAACTTTTTTCCAAAATACGCTTTTAAAAAATGATCAACATTATTCACAAAAATTTACTTTTAAACTAAATAAAGTCAAGTTCCATTTGATATGAACTTGTTGCTTGAACAAGCACAACTGTTTCAAATTGATGTAAAAAGATTTCCTCCTCTTTTTAAGCCTACTAATCAAACCAATATCACTAGAATAGAATAGTATTTCAAAGGCAAAGGATGTTCTTGGAAAAAAGCTGACATTTAAGAATACATTTGATCAAGAGTAATAAAATTAGTATAAAAATTGGTAGGAACAGAAGGCCATAGGAGGCTGTTAAGTAGGTCTTTAAGTTCAGTACTCTAGAACAGCAGATAGACATCAAGCAATTACACAGTTCATGATAGTCCACAAAACACCTGCCCCATACAAAACAGGCCGCAAAGCATTTTCCAGTATCTTATATCAGTTCCAACACTTGAAGGACTGAAGATCAAAATTTAAAAAAATTAGTGTGCCACAGAGTGAGAGAAGAGATCAAAGGCATTGCCAGTGTCCTAACTGCCTCCAGGTATGCCTGCAAGCTTACTGTCCTCATCATGCCATTGGAAGTTGGACCTTGGAGACAGCCCTTGCCATGACTGAGGCTGGAATTCCATCCAGTCATCAAATCCTGGAGGTCAAAGACCCTGATTGCACGATCTATACATTGACCAGGTAAATGCGAGAGCTGAAATCGTGCGCTCTTTGAGTATCTGGTTGACTGCCAGTTCTGGAGTGTTTGATGCAACTAGCCAATCACACGGTCTATGGATTAAAAAAAAAAATAATTCCCAGATTATAAGGATCCTTCCTGGTCATGCTGATGCTCTTAAATTTTGGGAGAAGCAAAAGGACACAGTGAAGTTCAATGCACTTCCAGATTAAAACGAGTATTTGTGGAAATGTTTTCTGTTCTTGACTTAGCTCTGACCAAAACAAAAATATTTTCATTGACGTTCGGAATGATGCATTCAAAACAGTTCAGGGCCGGATTCTAAGCTCTTGGTGTCCATTTGTGGGTCGCAGAGTTTGAAAAAGTTAAACTGCTATTTTCAGTTTATCAGAAGCATGTCCAATGGTGACACTGGTGACCAAATTTTTCAGAGGTCAGCAGCTGACATGCTGATTTTCCCTTGAAAATCCTCTCTTGACTGTGGGAGTCTGAAAACGCTGGTGACAGTGCACTCCCCGTAGGACGCACTTGTTGCAGCTTCCAAGCAGAATTCAATTTGAGGGATTTTTTACTTGTATAGCTTTGTAACTAGGCTGTGTTGAAAGAAGATTTCTAGAGTGTGGGGAGTTCACAGATGGTTTCATCAACTACTACATTAGTGATGAGTAGACTTGATATCCTGTTTGGGTGTGCTTTCACATTAAGACAACATATTTCTTGAGAGAAGTATGGCTGGACCTCTCTGTTCTCAAGCAGCTAAGAGAATCTTCAAGCTGAGCATATTTTATGTGAATGTCAAATAGTCAGCTGCCAAGTAATGACGCTTCTGAAATTCCTCAGGCTTGTAACACATAAAAAAATTTGCAGATAAAACCAGAATTTTCTTAGTAATATTAGATAAATGCTAACTTGCTTGAGCTCCTGAAAGCCACATTAATATCTTTTACGTGTAAAATATGTGATTGGATTCATTCTTAACATCTCAAATACAACCTTGTAATCTAAATGGATTTTTTAATGTGTATTAATTTTAATGAATGACTGGGAGGTTTATTGGAGGGAGGTAGGTAAAGTAGTGTCTCTGAAGCCTCACTGGCTAATCAAATTGCTATAAATAACCTTTGATAGCCTAAGCATCTACCTCTAGATGATTTCTCTCATTTTGCAAGATGTTAAAGAACTGACACCTGCAGAGGTTTGCTTTCAGCTGTTGGGAATGGCCCTGAACATAAATCCTCCCCCCGCAACAAATACTTTTCAATGGAGATTGTAAGTAGTGCGTGGTATGCCAAATCTTTGCTCTATGTACATTTGGCAATGAAAACTCCTCTTATTTAAAGTGGCATAGACTGGTATTCATGCTCACGCTCAGGTATCGCTCATGGCAGGAAGACTGAGGGGAAAAAAGTGCGCGCCCTTGCTCAGAGACCTGATTTATGCTCGCTCCTTGCAGTCCATACAGCAAAAATAGAGAAACTTTCATACAAATAACACAGAGATTTCAAACGGAATGCAACAAAAGGTGGGACAACGTAAAAAATAGAGAAACTTTCATACAAATAACAGAGATTTCAAAGGGAATGCAACAAAAGGCGGGACAACGTAAAAGTGAATCAGAGGTATGTGGACTGGGAGACTTCTTTCTGCAACTGAATGTTGCTGAGAATGGCTATCAGTCCCTCTACATCAGCTCTGAACTCTTCTCTTTAAAATAGATCAGTCCTATAGTTCAATTTTTCAGCAAAAAACTAGATAAATATCAATGCAAACACCTGTAGTTATAGTTTCCATTTTGAAAGCGTGATTTTGACACCAAGAAGTTGATTCACTTGTCCAAAATAATGTCCAAAAAAAGCCAGTGTGGAAGCTGCCCATGAGCAGGAATCATTTGATTCTAGGTGCTACACATTTTAAACAACGAACTAATTAATTTCACTCCGAGTTTCTATATTCTTTACCTTGGATCATTCTGACAGACTGCAGTCTGGTCCTATTTAGATTATGCATTTGTTCTTACTATATTCACGGCAGTCTAATTTACATCTACTTTTTGTTATATGTACATTCATACTTTCTTGAAAATGTAACTAAGCTTATTAAATATGTGTGCATGTGTATATATATGCATGTGTGTACATTCACATTTCTGTGCAAATACAAAAAATTGGAAACTTCAGAGGGATTACAACAGGTTCAAAGTAAGCCAAATTAGGTTAAATCCATTATATTAGTATGACGTTAAGGTATTTGATCTTTGGAATTTTAGTAGTTTAGGTCCAGGGTCACAAAGCTCACTCTCTTTTCCTAGCTTTTTTGCTTGTAATCTCTGCTGAGAAATTGGGTATTGAGTGGGCTACAGAACAGGAATCACCTTTGTCCACTGGAGATATCAATTTAAAATTAGATATGTTTTGTACTGGTGAACAAATGTGAGCTGAGTTGCAGCAACAGGGCATGTAAAGGCTGTTCTGCGGTTTAGACACCATCTTAGTATAAATTGAGGGCTTTAGTGGTCCAGACTTTGAAGTTAGAAAACAGAGTCTTTGTATTCACACAGTTAGATCTGTCTGAATGAGAGAGGGAAGGTATAAAACTGTTTTGCCATCATCTTTAAGGCACCCTTGGGGTTGAAACTTTGAAATGCTCAGTTCCCCCGGTCAATATGGACACTACATTTCCGACGAAAGGTTTCAAGAGCAAGTTTTTCCCAGTGTACCTAGTTAAATACCTTCCTTCTCATCTTGCTTTGTTGTACACTGGGCTGCACACCAAATTGGCTGTATTTCAGTGCTGCTAAATGTGTATGGTTTGATAAGCACGTTGTAGCAAATCTTCAGGACGAAAGGCCTGTATAAATGTCAGGTTATTTACCCATTTTAAAGCATTTTATCCTCCAGAGCTGTAAATCCAGCACTATTTGCTAACACAAAATTAGCTTTTTAATGCTGTTGGACCCTCCAACACTAACACATATAGCAACGTCCACATCCTTGCTGGTGGGGAGGCCGAAGGTTGATGTGTCTAGAAGGTGAAGATTCAGCAATTCAAGAGCCTTATTCACACTGGATTTAGAGTCACGTTAATAGGCCATACCAGGTCTCAGTTCAGCAGTTCTGTCACCCTGCCTTCTCTTACGAGCAGTATGGACTAAATATGCTCACGTACATTTAGTCACTACTAACAGAAATCAGCAGGAGCAGTAAGCATACAAACAAGGGCACAATAGGACTCTAAGTTTCTTACTGATAAAGTCAGCACAGGATAGCGCATCGTTTCTGTCTATTACTATATTTGCTTCATAGAAGATTTATGACTTCTTTTTTGGCAATTAGTTGTGGTCCCCTGAAAACTTGAAGAAGTGACAGAAAGCCTCCTTGTTTATTTCCAGGCTGGTGATGTATCACACACCTTGTATTTTATCTTTGTTGGTGTTCCATCGTGAATTGCTTTCTTTTGTCAGACTGTTTCCTTCAGCTTTCTGTTGCCTAGATTTGTCTTACTATTCTCATGTCCTTTTCTTAGAAGAAACAATCAATAGAAAGTGCATTTAGCAGTGGCACAGCATAGTGGTTTACTGCAGTGTAGGTGCTGGGTGGTGTCACCACTGCTGACCTTCTATGTATTGGGATTTTGGTTAAGCAGCAGATATCATGTCGTGCTCCTTTAATATGTGTCTTTATGGTGCCTGGGCATGTATGGAGCTGGGCTTTGTTAATACATGTTTGCTTTCGATTCTGAAAGAAGACCTAAGGCAGAATATTATTTACCATTTTTTAAATGCTTCTCAAAGAATATTTGTTCACATATAAAGCATTCCTATTAACAATATAATACTGAGAGAAGGGAACACAAAAATATCAAGTATGAAAATACATACTGTCTGCACTGGATTTTTACTGTTATTGACAGTGTGGCAGGGCATTACTGCATGTTCCTCATTTTAGACTTGTAGGTGTACTTTGTATGTTAAAAAGCTTTGGGCTAAGGTCCATTTCCAGTTCAAGCCAGTAAGTGTGAGATTTAAACTCCTGAGACCTAAGCTCCAGAGAGAATTCAGTAAGAATTCAGAACTGCCTACAACTCATAGCCAGTAAATACTTCCTTGCTTGGCAATGGCCCTAGTGTTCGTGCCCCCCAAGAAGTGCGGTTTGGCAGAGAAGAATGGGAGCCACAGCCACATCCTGTGAGATAACGGAGGTTTCTGTCTCGGATGGAAGACCTCACCTCTGGGCTTTCTTCAGCTGTCATGGGCTTGCACCCGTAGAATAACCAATTGCCCCAGCTCTCCCTGTGGCCATGCAGTTGTGCGTGCGGGGAGCGTGCTCCATCCTGGCTGGAGTCGGGCACCATGCAGCTGGGACTTTAGGAAGCAAAAGGTGAGGATGAGAAGGGCAACTGGGAGCCTGGCTTCAGCAGTCTGCGAAGCGTCTAGCGTGATTGGGATCCTAGACCAGTTCCTCAGGATAGATGTACGCTTTGCGTAGCACTCGCTTTGAATCAAGAAGCAAGCTACTGTCTCTTCTGCATCTTACTAGTTGCTTCTCCACAGCATAGTTAGGCAGACTCTTGGTTTTCTTAGAGACACCCAAGAGGACTTCAGAGTCAGGAAAAAAGCCTGAACTAAAGTCACACTTGATATAATATCTGATTTTAATCTGGTTTGTTTGATTAACTCTGATTTAGATCATGGCTTTCATTACCTGTCTCGGGAAACACTTAGGCACGTGGTGAGGGCAGCCTGTCACAGCACCTGCTCTGCTTACATGGGATCTTTTCCAGGAATCGCTCACTGTTGAAACTCAAGGAGTCAGGCTGGGTTCTTCTCTCGTGGTGAGAATCTTGTCTTTCCTCTACTCAGTTCATCCTCCACTATTACACTTTTTTCTTTTGTATAATTATGGTGGCTAGATATCTTTTGTCTTCCTTTAGAATTGTAACGTCTGCCTGAAATTAGGAGATGTCAGTCTCCAGATGGTTTGCGATTTTCACAGGCCTAAGTTAAATTGCAAGAGAGAAATTTTTAAAAATATTGCCTTAGAAACACAAAACTGGATGTAGTGTTACTACACCAGCTATAATTTTTATTTTGTAAGGAAGATGCAGCTTGTCACAAAGCTGTGAGATAAAGCCTCACAAATTCTAGAGCCTTCAGCCTCGATCTTCTTTGTTGCTGAAGTTACCTAGGGTTGGTGTCTGCAGAGGCAAACAGTAGAAGCAAAGGACCTGAATTGTAACTGGGGGACTTCATAGAGGTTCCATGATAAAAGTGATAGTCTATTTCTGGAACAAAATAAATGATGGTAACACAAATAAAAATGACTACCTGAAGCCATCTTTTAAATATCTTTGAGAATCAGTGTAAAGTCATTTGGAGGATTTTTTTTTTAATTACTTAATATTCTCTCTTTGCTTTTTTACTTCCTGCCTAATGAAGATAGCTTGGCTTCAGAAACTTTAGTAAATGCATTCTGTACAGATATGTAGGAATACAAAGAATTTGAAAGCATAAGGAAAAGCTACACTAATGAAATGCCTAATATAGATAAACACAGGAAGTGCTCTTTTGCATTTTACTTGCTTATTTATTGTTCACAGAGACAAGTAAAGGTCATCTTTTGCTAATGGCATTATAACCTTGGCCTCCTTGCTATCAAAATGTTAACTATTGTAAAGAAATATTTCTGTGAGAGAAGGATTTTAATTATAATAAATCTTTATGTTTTCATTTTAACACGAGTCTATTTTCTTTCCATACTGAAATTCTCTGTAATTTATTCATGACCTTTAACTGCTTTTAAGAAATGTAGATTGGGAATTATTGCTCTCCTCGCCATTGGAAGTGCCAAGGCTTTTTTTGCCTTGAGAAGCTTCAAGGGATTTTATTAATGAGATCCACTTCTCACATTAGAATAGAACAGCTGAAGCTGCTGGTTTTGCTCATCCTGATGTATATGTGGAGGATCAATGTTCAAAATCCCATGGAGATTTTTGATCTAAGATAAACAAGTGGTCAGACTACATAAGGATATGCAATTTATGATGAATAATCTGGTTTGTTTAGGATTAATTTGCAGCATTGTGGTTCTGACTTCCCACTCCCTAAAAGCTGAGATAGTAAAAAAACCAAACCAGCTGAGTTCAAGGTCTGAGTAAGAAAAGAAAAAAATTCTCCATATATATAAATGTATATAGGTAGGAGTATATGGTGTATCTACCTATGTATATGTAATGTATGTTCAGAATCATATAAAATGTATTTCTTCCCAAAATACCTTCATCACAATGAACTAATACTGTAGACACAAACTTCTAAGAAAGATTTAGAAAGTAGACAGCTGGGAACTGTTAACATTTCTACATAGCTTGCTTTGTCACTAAGCAAAGCCTGACAACCTGGCAGGCTAACAAGGGTTGAAAGCTCAGGAACCCTGTCTCCTTTATGTTTTGGGGTTTTTTTCACTTCCCATATGGGTAACTCCTCCATCCTTTGATAGGAGTAGGCTTGGAGTCAAGGGGAAAAAGGGGCAGGGGGAGAGAAATTGATGCCAACTGTGAAGATAGAGGCCATTAGAGGAGGAAGGAAGACTGAGAATCAGGTATTCAGTTTATGGGCCAAGACTAGAAGTGCAAGCAGGCAAGTCTTCAGAAGTTTGAATTTGCATATGGTAAATCCTTCAGCATTTTCATAGGTGTTGAGAGTTCCTCCACCAAGGACTGCAACAGCGGTGTGCTCCCTACAACTGCAGCTCTCACCGCATGTAGGAGTGCTAGGGATGCAGGAACTGAAACACTGGGATTCATGTCCCTAAAGATTCTCTACAAGCTTCCAGACAGTGTTCATCAGGAAACAACTTTATAAAGGTATTAATTGGGGTTATAAGCCTTCTTTGAAATAATGAATTCAGATTAGAGAGACTAAGACTGCATCTGCGCCTGCAGGAGAGGGAATCACAGTGGAAACCTGTCTGAAATTTGGAAGTGAAGGGCCAGAGAAGGATGCTGGAATTCAAAAGGGATAAAGAGATCAGGAAGGGCTAAGTGAAGCACGTGCTATCTCAGACCCTTTATGTTAGCAAATAATTGTGAAACATTGATAAAGTGAATGTTTCTCAGACAGAATGACAGAAGATGGCAACCTCTTGGTTTACTTGTTCCAGCAGGATGTTCTGTCATGGGTCTGTACTGTCTAACCACTTATGTGACCTGTGCCTCCTATGGACTATTTGAGTTTGTGAACTTAATATTTTATCTTTGGTGATGAAAGGAATTATTTTAATTATTACCAAATACCAGTTCAGATCTCCAGTGTTCAACACATTCTAGAACTGGCAGTCCTTTTTAGTATACTTAATAATTAATCCTTTTTGACGTAGTCTGTTCTGTGCATTAGATTTTATATAGACAAATATAGTTAACATGCCTTTTTAACTTTATTTACTCTTATTCTCTTCCTACTTACTACTCTTCAGTAAAGTAAAATAATATGTTTCAGAAACCTCTTCTTCAACTTACTTCAAATTTTGTAGAAAAATTTACTTTGGTCCCAGATATGATTTACCCCTGAAAGAATATTTCACTTTTAAGAAGGATTAATTTTGACTTATGATAAACTCAGTTCTAACCACCTTTAGGGGAGTGACTATTAATGGCATGTTTTGTTAGAGATCATGAGAAACTCATGTACTATTTCTTTTCTAATGACTAAGTGATATGTTCCTTGCAAGCAGTAGAAGTATTTTTTCCAGTATAGTGTCTTATGGCTAAAATAGAGTTTTATTATTCTGTCAACGTGAGGTGTTACACAATGGAACTGAAGCATTAGGTTTTGATCTCAGCAGTATAAATTAATAAATGTACTGTAGAAAGACATTTATTATGATATGCTTTATTCCCTAAATATGTGTATGGCTTGTCTCCATTTATGAATGCTCTTCGCAACAGGATCACGTGTGCATCTTTACTATTGATAAGAAATATTTCAGCTCTTCTGAGGAAATCTTTAATATTGTAAAAAGTTCTGGAGCAGTATCAGGCCTGTCCGATGCACCATATTACTAAATTTTAGATCTAATTGCAAAATTTGTTTTGAGGTTCCAGATTGTAATACTTTCCAGGTGTGCTCAAATTCAAACGTGCCACTCTGAATAATTTTTACACAACATTTTTACTGTATTATATGCATGACTGGAAAGCATTTACCATTAGGTGTCTGGCATTTAGCATTAGAAGACCTGATGACTAGTTATTTGGCAAACATGTCCTATTTAGGTTTAAATTTTACATATTAGAGCATCCCTAAAAGAAAATATCATCAGAATTTAATCACATAAAAATCAGTGTCCACCAAGTGAATGGAGAGAGAACACAGTGGAGTCTGCAGATGGGAAGGAGGAAACTGGGACAAAGGGTAAAAATGGAAGCGAAGAAGGGGACTAAGACATTTCTAGGAGCAAGACAGGGAGCAAAGCAAATGAGGAAAAAAGGAGCACAGAGCTGTCAGAGCAGGGCTCGTTCTGTCAAGGGATGGTTTTGAGTGTTTGGGATGATGAATTAGTAAGGGCAATGACTAAAAGGTATCTGGGATCAAGAGGGAAAAATAGAGAAAATAGGGATGGATAAAGTGGCAAGTATTCAACATGGGTCAGAGAAAATTAAATGAGCTTAAATGAGTTTATATATTAAAAATAACACCTCTGTGGTAAAAGGCTTCTCAGTAGGAAAAAATACCCTCTGCATAGCACAATATGTTTCCTCTATTAAGTTGGCTACTTCAACTCATTCTGTTCCTTGGTACGTTATGTGGTATAGGTAGCCTGGAATTCAATGTCTGAAGGATCATGCTAAGGTTGATTGAGTAATGAAACTTGAACCTGAGTTGATAGGCTCATATAGTTCCAGTTTAGTCAAAAAGCAGGACTGAGAAAATGAGCAAAGATTAGAAAGAAATAAAAATCGGGGAAGACCAGATTGGATGAAGAAGAGAGGAAAGGTCAGGTCTGTGAAGATCAGGCAGAAGAGTCTGTTCCCTAGATGCTCGGTGCCTTGGGATCTGAACACAATCATTCTTCTGCTAGCTGTAAATGTTTCTGAAAACCTCTGGCAGATTCTGGACTGGTGTTTCAATCAGTGGTGATCCAACAGTCACCTGCCCACTACTGCTGCTACTTACCCTGCTACCTCAAATAGAAAAACTGTGTGGTGGATCTAAAAGCTTTGCGAATAGCTGATGTTGGAACGCTGATGTGAGTAAAATATCAAATAATGGGGTTTGGTTTTTCACTCTGCTTTTAAAATCAAACAAGACAACTAAGAAATAATTTGCAGAAATAGCTTAAAAGGACACAACTCAAGTGATGAAAGCAGAGCTTAACATTTGGAAATGACATTGCTCTGGATGCTTCTGAAACTTCAGCTCCTTCCACTTCTAACATACTTGTAAGGTTTTTTTCTTGTTTACACTTCAAACAAAGAGCAGGATGGACCTACTCTGGGAATTCATCAATACTGAGTAATGAAAGGAAAGTATTTTTTTCATCTGACTTCTGCCTCACTTGTTGCAAAAGTTGGAAAGCATACTCTTTAAGTAGGCAAAGGACTGCACAAGGAAAGGGATCATTTCAGGATAGAAGTAGTTGCCACTTGCTCTGAGAAATTGTATTCTAAGCCCGCCACTGACATCAAGTTCCTATCTTCTGCCTGACAGGTGATTAAAGCAGACTTTTCATAGGTGTGGTTGTGTGTTGCTCGTTTTTAAGATTCCTAATCTAAGATCTAGATTTGCAGATTGTAAAGCTTGTCATCTTGTAAAATGGGCTTCAATGTATGAATTGCTGCATGTGCTCAGAATCTTGAAAATCAGGTCTTAAATATCTCATCCTGACCCTCAGGAAATAATGGGTGCCTCGACTTGAATCTCTCTGTGCTGCAGTTGTAGTAGCCAGTAGTGTAAAGGCTATTGTGGAAATAAATTAGTGAACTTTTCAGAAAATCATATGAAGAGTGGAAAGAAGCACCAGCAAGGGTAGCTCTGAGAAAATTAATAACTCTGGGAAGAAATTAGTAACTCTGTCTTTAGAGCAGGATGTGAATAGTATGCTGTAGGTAATGCATCAACCCACATGTTGAACTACAAGGAGAAAACAAACTATTGAATTATTACCTAATTAAGTGGGTACTGTCCATCAGGAGCCCGGAATAAGGTGGAGATTATGCAGAAAAAAACCAGCATGCAAAGACATAATGCAAAAATGGCTGTGTAAAAGTTGCAGAGTCAGCCTCTGGGTTTGCCTTACATTTGACTACTCAACCTTGCAACCATTTTAATGTTCTTTGATTAGAATTTTGTTTCATAAAAACTCATGTGCACATAAATCTTTGTATATTTCTGCACAAATGTTTATTACACAGATTCTAATTGGGTGATTACATTCTGTTTCTGTAACAAAGTAGCTTTTCCTATTCAAGTTTTAGTTTTAGTAGACCCTAGAGGGCTAATCCGGGCTTGAATTTTACTATTCAAGCATGATTATAACAATTTTCACCACAAGTGTTAATACTGTTATAAATTATTTGGAGTTAGCGCTTAATATGTTTTGTACTAAGTTTCTTAATGAAGTAAGTCAGTTTTCTTAGTGTTTTGACTATTAAGGTCTTATCCTGCAGCTGATGCTAACATTGTGTATACCAGATGACTTTTTCTGGACATTTTAAGTCTCTAGTTTATAGGTTATTATTATGCCTTGTCTGCCCCATCAACTTGTACAGGTTAAAAAAACGAGCTGCAAGATGCCAAGTTAAACCTCCGTTCGGTACTATTGCCATGTTTGTCTGTGGATTCTGCCAAAAAAAGTCATTCACATGAAGTACAGGATGATTCTAAAAGCCACCCTAAAAGCTCACACAGGATTTTGAATATCGATTGACTTGCAGCAGAACAGCAGTTGTCTTCAGTTTGAAATAGTGTCAAACAAAGGAAACGGAAAGTCGTTCTTCTGTGTGGGTGTCTCGGGGGTGTTAGTCTGTCTTTTGTTTTTCTAAGTGCCATAGAGATAGGAAGAGCTTGATTTGTGCAGGTGATGCAGAAGAAAGTGTAGGCACCACTGTTACAAAAAGTAATTTAGAACTGGAAAAAAGAAATCTTTAAAGTGTTGCTGTTGGAGGAGGACTTAGCCAGAGAAAGGAGCATCCTCTCCTTATTTTGAAAACGTTGCAATCCCATCTTTTGCCAACTAGCCGTAACTGCCAGTTATTGCACAGCCTGCCAGAAATGCATGTAGGCTTTCCATCTAAGTGAGTGAAAGGTTAGCAATCGGTGTTTCCATTCATTTTTATTCCTTTTGTAAGAGGATTCCCAACCAGTACCTCTTCTAAAAATGTATAATAGCAGTACAATGTTTTGATTTTTAGAAACTGACGAATTCCCTTGCAGTGACTGCAGTAGCCTCTTGACACAGATTCTGAATAACCTGGAAAGCTTCTCTGTCTAGAATTGTAACAAACTGAAATTTCTATTTTGCAGAATATTCTGCAAATTCTGAATTGGCAAGATTCAAAGTCAGACAGTTGAAATTACAATAATTTAAAAAACATAATTAACTGTAAAGAAAAGACATTTTGCTGTAATACAGAAATATACTTCTAAAAGAAGCTTATTCTGAAATTAAAAATAAGTGTTCCATTGCCAAAATGAAATTTCATCAAAAAGTGTACATTGCTGTAGTAACTTTCAGTATTGACAATGTGCCTTTCTGTGTAGTTTTTCCAAAATCGAAGATACTTTCTGATGGAAAATTGTTCTGTCAAAAATTTTATAACCTGTTCAAGTTGTACTACCCTTATCTAACCCGTAAGAATAAGTGTGTTTCTTTGATATGGAAATTAATTTCTAACTAGGAATAGGAAGTCTCTTTCTGAGCATATAATGTTTTCATTAAAAGTTATGTGAGTTCAGCAGTTGTGCATGTTGATGTACTCCAGCAGTTTTCTCAGTCCTGAATTGAATGTCAAGATTATAAAAAATATATATCTGAAGTCTTGCTTTAGTGACAATTTTCTTGTTAAATGAATGGACCGTAATGAAGTAGAAATACAGAGAGAAGACTTTAAAAAAAAAGTTTATTCTGATTTGAAATGAAAGCTAAAAAAGAGAGAAATTCTACATGCCTGAGAGCAAAAACACCATTCCCCATTTCAGACTCATAAAACAGGGAGAACCCAAAAGTGGTGGGCTCTGCCCAGCCTTGAAATCTTGAGTTTGTTTGAAAGCATGTACTCCAGGGCTTCTGCGTTCCCCAAATCTCCTCCTTGGCTTTTTAGCTAGCCTGTAGGATAAGTGAGAGCTTTTGAGATGGGTCTTAGCATCTTGGCTCTTGTCTTCTGTTCTGCCTACTACTGTGTAAGGCCTGGAAGCTCAAGATATTCAGATGAATATTTGAAGCTGGCAGGTGGAGTTGAAACTCACGGGTTCTCCTGTAAATTGACAGAAATTGAATAACCTCCATGAAGCGCAGTTTCAGTGAACCAGTTACAGAAGAACATGGGTCATAGAACCTCCAGTGACATCATTCTTCTGTGGCAAAGCTGTCTGCTGAAGCCCTTTTTTATAGCAGGAGAGCTACAACTAGCCAAATGTCTCAGTGCTCTGACTTTATCTCCTTGTCTCTGCCAGATATAGTCAAATAGAAAAAATAGGACCATTTTCAGAATGCATAATATGGAAAACCAACGGTGACTGGAAGAGATCTACAGAGAGACACGGCATTGCCAGATGAGTAATTAGCTCAGTGATTGATGTACGTCATAGTTGATGTTGGGGCTTTCACATAGTGAAATCTAGGGCTCATTGGGAGGCGTAATTAGAACTAACCATACACATTGCCGGCTTCTAACTAAGCACTGAAGACCTGATGTTGTCAGAGATTGTT
>NW_009599637.1:9525-35853 GCF_000690535.1 Cariama cristata | reverse complement strand
CAGGAATTGGAAAAGCAAACAGGGTGTTGAGATGTTTAAACAGACAGATAGAAAATGGTGCTGTGTTACACATATGTCAATTATAACCACTCAGCTGGATTGCGACATTCAGTTCTGGTCAAAAAAGATAATTCGGTAAATACAGTAGACATATGAAGGGAGGCTGAGCAGAAAGACTGCCATATAAAGATTCAGCATATTATTTTTATTTAGAAAGGATTAAAGATAAAAAATGATAAAATATATAAGTAGATACACATGGGGAAGATAAAACATGCTCTCATACTTACATTTTGTTGTTGCATGAGAAAAAAATGGGTAACTGAAAATAAAGAACCATACTTTTGTAAAATACAAATTTTGTAAGCACAGACTAAGTGTGAATCTCATTTTCACAGGAAGGATAGAATTGAGGCCAAATTCTTAATACAGTTTTTAAATGAATTTGACATTTGCATGCTTCTTTTGACTTTGTATTATATCAAATAAAGATTTTGTAAGCAATATTCCTGTCAGGCTTAAGAGTTAAGAAGAAACGTCCCCAACAGACAGATTATTCTATAACTGTTCATAACTTTCCCCAAGGCATCTTGTCACGCTCTCTTTTTGAGACAGGCTACTGGAATAAACCATTGTTACAACTTGCTAATAAAAGTACACTGTGCAGTATTTTGAATGTGATGTTTTAATGACATTAGGCCTGGCTATGTTTAAGCACTTTTCAGACATTGTGACTTAAGCTTCAAGAAACATACAGACATTCCTATAAATTCTTGCCATGCCTCCTAATAAAGACTACTTTCTGCTCTAGCTCATTCTCTGTGTATCAGTGATACAGATAACAGAGAATACAGACAAGAAGCGATACAGAAAACAAGAAAAAGATTTATCAGCCAAAGGAAATATAACTCAATATACAGTACAATGACTGGCTTGACTTTATAGTCCTTCCCATTTACAAATCTCCTCCAGCTCAAAGTTAATTTTGAACGCTAATAAAGGATGTTTCATAAATGAAAAGGTCATTTTTAAAAGGTTGTTGTTTTAGCACTTCTTTTTCTTTAAAATTAGGCTGGGAAAATAAAAATATTATTCACCTGAAACATCAAGGCAACCAAAACATTCAAAAACATCATGAAGCATTTAAGATACTTATGACTAATTAGCCAATCTATTAATGAGAGACTGAGGAGCAGTCAGAAATATTTGAAGTGTGCTTAATTAATAGTTTTTATGATCCCTTGTTTTTTTCAGTGGTGTTTGCCATTTCAGACTGTGTAATTAAAGATTTACAAGCTTGTTACACTTTGCACATCAAATTCCTCAGTTGCTCGTGTGGCCTGCTACACGAGAGCATAAACTGCTGTGGTCTGGGGCCCTTCAGAGCAATAATCTTTCCTGTTACATGTCTGTACTCAGGAAAATAAGGTCTCTACCTTCTTCATGCTTCAATACTAGATACAACAAATAAAATTTGAAATGAAGTCCTGCCTTCCTGAAATCAGTTGAGTCACTGTTTTGTTGGTCACTTCAGCGGGATCAAGATGAGACCAGAGATACTCTAACCTATTAGACTCTTGTCTCTAGTGATAACTAACGGTAAATGGATATAAAGTCAGAATAAGCCTGTCATAACAGTTCTCCAGAATTATCAGCCACTACGTTTAAGTTGTCATCTTTGTGTTTACTAGCTCTGATAGTTCTTCCTTCTTTAACTTGTCCAGTCTCCCCTTATTTTCATCTACGTTTTTATCATCCACATGCTCCTAAAGTAGTATTTCCACAGCTTAACTACACATTGCATCAACATCTCCCATGGCTTGCTACCTCCCAGGTTCTTGTATTTGAAAAGATGGTGAATGACAATGCTTTCTACTCTAGTACAACATGAAGCCAATTAAACATCTCACTCTTGCTTTTCTTTGATAGGGATAGACCAATGTGTAGTTCTGAAAGAAAAGATACAAGTTGTCCCTTTGAGTTTAAGCTGAAATTGTCACTGCAGTAGAGAATTTTGCTGTATTATTGGTGATATGATAGGAACCTGCAAATTCCTTTTATTAAAAAGAAAAAGGTCTTCAAGCCTCTAAAGTACTTGTTTTGATTATAATGCAGATCTTTTCTTTAGGGAGGAATGATAAAATGGAAAGTACATTTATTGAATTGCATTGAGCACAGGCAGGAGTTCTCCTGCACCCAGGCTCTTAGTGCTTGTTAATGGTTTGCTGTGGGTAGCTCCTCTGTCAACATACTGGTTCTTGCTGATTACTTACCTGGAGGCCAGTAATTTTCCTTCAGTTTTACAAAGACTAAAGAGGCAGATAATGCTCTCTTTAATGTTTCATGTGTGTGGCCAAGAAAAAAAAAATTAAGGGTTGAAACACTTTAGATCAATACCTTTAATAATCAATAGTCAGCTGATACCTTGCACTAACATAAGCAGATCATCAGCTGTGAGACCATTGCAGAGGGTGCTAAGACAGGGGTGAAGGGAAAGAACAGGCTTGGGATAAAATTAAACTGCAGTGCAAGTTCTCTGGTATGTGGCTAAAGATGCCATGCCATAATATTATGGCAGACCAATATGAACTGGATACAGATACCCATCCAGGCAGAATTCACGTGATGACGTGGGGTTTAGGACCTGAATGTTGTGTCTCAAAATTCAGTGGGAGTCCTTCCACTGACTTTAATGAAAATTAAATGAGACTGCTATTGAGCAAAGTGGTTAAGAGCACACCTAGTTTTTGGGCACATGAATAATTGACTTCAGAGGGACTTGGTACGTGAGTAAGTACCTTAGTGAACTGAGACTATATTGACTGATACACTGTCTGCTGGGACTAAGTAGGAAGCGAAGACCATAAATCTAATGGAAACAGCAATATGAAAGTAGCAGACTTTTTAGTCTCATTAATTTTTTTGCTAAACAAGCTGCATTTGATTTCTTCATTTCCATTCGGGAAAATCTTCCATAAAATGCTGTCTTCTAGTACTGAAATGTATTATGAAAATGTTAATATTGTTTTGATAGAATGAAATATGCTCTTAAAGGTCCAAAAGGAAGCATGTTTCAAAACTAAAATACTTGAGCCCAGTCCTTACTATGCCAAAAATGTAAATGCTGGGTTTTATATCAGGTTGGTTTGGATTGGTAAGAAATGTTAGAAAAGGTATGCTTTGCAAAAACTTAGCACTGGGTGGTGGGGTGTTGTTTGGTGTCTGTTTTTATGCTGCCTGCATTCATTTCTGTTGCGACTAAACAATGGGATACAGTATCTGTAATTATTCAAATAGGCACATTTGCAGTTGTAATTCATTCTTTCACATAAAAATCTATCATTTAAAAATGAAAGAGAAAAAATAAGCTCTTTCCGGCTTTAAATTAAAAATACCAGTTAATACAATAGAGCAATTTTTATTCTCAAAAAAAGTAAAGGTTTTTCTTTTGATTTTGCTGGTCTTAAGTTGATTTAAAACTGTCAGCCGACTAGTAGCAACTAAATTTAAGACAGTAAAGGTGATTCTGTTGTTCTATCCTTTTTTATTAAGAATTTTTTTTAATTGGAAATACTTATGCTGGTTAAAATTTTGGGACAAAAGGTCTTTTTCTTACTTCATTCAACTCGTACTGGCCAGAACTTTTAGACATTTCATCATAGCTGGGAAGCAGTGACAGCAGCATGAAACTTGAAGAACACAGCAGTGATGCAAGCCCTCCTCACAAATAAGTTCATAAGAAATGCTGAGTAAAGCAGGGTTCATCCATTGTTTATTCAGTTTAAAGTAAAAATTTCCATTGACTTTAACTTTCCGTAGACAATTATTAATGGTAGGTGGTGTCAATTTCTGAGAGTTCATTTACAAAAAGCCTGGAAGTAACATGTTTATTGTTAGGTCCTGTTTAATAACAGTTTCATATTGTTTACTAACCAGTTGGGCATCTGATTAGACGCTATAGCAATCATTTGGTTTGAGCTTCTTTACTTGTACTATACTGCTAGTTATAAAAGATAATGACTTGGAAGTGAAAAGATGCAGCTCATATGGGTAGCACATGCAATTATTTTAGCTAGCCGTGCTATTCTTTGTATTCTGATGCTTCATGTTCAGTAGAGAAATAAACCCTCAAAGTCTTGCACTTTACAAAGGACCTGATGTACGGTGTGTCAGGGTTTGCTCGGCTTTGTATGCTCTGCCTGACCAAATCTGCAAGAGCAAAACAGAGATAAAAGCTTTTTTCTCCAGAGCATTTTGTGTTCATAAAGACTAATAGCCAATTAAGAAAAAAGGAAATATTTGATGGCTAAAATCCAGTAATATTATCTGTCCCAGGTCAATTTGACATTTAATACATTGTTTCCTCTTCAGCAATTTTACTACAAGGGGCAATTTAAGCATTTCAAGAGAGGGACTGAACTGTTTCCGTCTTGCATAGTTCTTTTTTTTTACACAGGTAGTGTTTTATCATTACAGCAGTGACATTTATTTATGTACATAGATGCTCCATAAAGAAGATTAATTTGTATAGTAAAGGCTTTATTAAGAGTGATTACGACCTCCTGAAGAATTATTGTTGTTTTAAATAATTTAAAGCTATTGAACGGTGGGATTTTTCTTTCCAGAACTATGTGTGAAAAAGGGGAGAAAGCAGTTATACCTTTTTGTATGTGCATATATTTTGGTAGATTAATGCAGGATTATTGAATAGCTTTGCAAATTCAGTAAGAATACCTAAGCTGTCAGAAACATGTCTAAGTTGTCAGCAACAATAATGACATAGACCCATGAACAATCAATAGCTACTGAAAGTTTTGGATTTTAGTTAAATAGTTTCTCTGAATCATTGCACATCCTCACATGGCCAGTAGTTACAATAAGTATATTTTTGATGGACTGGTATGATGAAAGGGAAAAGGAAATGTCAGTAATTGATGATTTTTTTCTAACTGTTAAATAATTACTTTAGACTGTTCCTGAGATTAATTTTTTTAAAGTATCATGTATAAATACAGGTCACTGTTCAAAGCAAAACAGCAAACAGTAACCATGGGCTTAGAATTAAGAGCTGTAGTCAATGACAACAAAAATCAGCTCATTTTGAAGTCCAGGCAGGCATCTTCACTTTGTCTGGTGTTACTGTTCCATACTGTCTTTGATAGGTAATGACTGGCAAAGAGGCACCGTCCTTTTATCGAGTCCCTCTCCCTTTCAACTGGTAAATACGCAATAGACACAAAACTGAGTGGAGCTATTTATCGTGAACTTTTGCCAGCTGAAACAGTGAATGTACCTATTTAAGTACCTCCATATAACACGTCACTGTCATTTAAGGCATTCATTAGGTCATGATAAATAACTGGTTTTATCTGTTAGGTATGGAATATTACTATTTACTTTATTATAGCTTGCCAAAAAATTGTTTGTCATGTGTAGTCTTCCTTTGGTTGTGTAATAATCCAGAGAAGACCATAACATGGCCTTTTTTTTGATAGCAGTTTTTTCTGGGTTTCAGAAAGCAATTGCAAATTATCACAATGAAAAAGAATTAGAATCACTAACAGAATACAAATATCATCAGACACAAAATGCGCAGACCCTGACTCGTAGTCTTCTGGAAGCAGGGAATGTGTAGGAGAGGAAGAGTCGCTGCAGAGTGCTGCTGCTCTTAGACTGTTCTCAGCATCAACTGCAACCCACTGTCCAAAGAGAGAGAACAAGATGGGCAGACCTTGGTCTAGATGTGTGTCATAATTGTGTCTAATTATACCTTATTCAATATGGGCCTGAAGAAGATCTCAGGGAAGTTATTGGAAAGGTCATTGGGAAAAAGAAAATGACACCTTCTTCTCTTAATAGGTCATCATAATCTTTGGCAGAAATCTGTTTTACAGATGAATGTCTCTAAACAGGAGACTTTCTGGAAATCCTTCTGTGAAATATCCATCATCTCCATTAGCTTTTGTGGGTTCTGCAATATTCTTCAGGTCCCATCCCCTTGTTAGACTATAGTTAGTAAGTAGAGATTACAAAAATTAAAATGTATCTTTTGCCCTGTGCATGGCTGGAAATGTCTCTATTGCTGTTTAATAATGGACGTAGAATTCCCTGGCCACCTTCTTCCATACGGACAAGGACGTGATGTACTCTGTTCTAGTATTCAATGCTCTCAGTCATCCCTAAATATGTTCCCTACCTTAAATCAGTTTCGTAGTCCTGCCTCTCCTCAGGCTCTCTTACACAGTCAAAATGGTTTTTAACTGGTTAAAATCCTCTCGTCTCTTGGGGCTTGCGTTGCAAAAAATGTTGTGTGTGGAGTTCCCTGGTTTAATAGTTCAGGTCTGGTTTACAAAGGCACCTCTGCTGTTTCCCATTACAGACTGAAAAAAAAAAAATGCACTCGGATAAATTTCAGTAAATGTAATGATTAAGTAATTCATATACATAATCCATGAGTTGGAAACGCTGGCTTCCTTCCTGCAAATACAGATGTCTTTTCAGATGTGTGCCTCTTGTTTGTTATGCTTCAATGATTGCATTCCTTCATCCTGGGACAGTGAAAAAGACTCACTACTTCTGTCCAATTTTCTATCCAGTATAAATGAATTATTTTGAGTGTCTTCTTTTGATTCTGTCACTTGTGCTTATTAATACTGAGTTATGAGAGCAGAACCTGGGAACAAGACGTTTGGAGCCTCCCTGTCTTGCCCACCTGTTATGAAGGGATTTACACGTTCCCTTCTAAATCACTTCGTTTGATAAAGCAAGACTGACAAATATTTTGTTTCTCTTTGGGTTTTGAAGGACACATCCTCATGCACACTCAGCCTTACTCAATGCCTTTGTGAGATAGAGAATGGCCATGGTACCGTTTCCCCCCCGTACTAAGGAAAATCCTCACCACAGAGGCAATGGAGAGAACACGTTCAGGTCTGTGCTAGAAGGCTCTTGCAGGTCCTGGTTAGCACATCTCGAGGAAAAGCAGGAGTGTTAACACACTGATGGTTAAGTCCTCTGCAGTTTTTGTGGGCCTGCTGATAGTGACTAGTGTAAGCTCTACGTGAAAAAAATTCCTCTCTTCTACCCAGGTTTATAACACAGATTAACCACAGCTTTATGCCAAGCCCCCAGAGGACAGTGATATTTTACAGGCAGGCTTGCTTTCGTTTCCTCTGGGGTGCTGAATATTTTGCTCTGATTAAGGAACAGAAGCTTAACTCAAAACAGCAATACTTTTATTTATAGATGTTTTTATACACGTTCCGTCAGTATTTGATCAAAACTTACACTCTCAGTCATGCACCAGAATCCTATTGTACCAGGTAGTATATAAACATGGCATGAAAATATTGCCCTTGCTCGAGAGGTTATAAGACAAGAGATGGCAAGTTGCTACAGACAGGTGGGGAAGTGGGTTGAAACGAGGAGACAGAGCTGCTCAGCTGAAGAAGCAGCATTACCAGCCTACCAGCGACTTCATCACTGTCAGGCAGCGGAAAGTTTCAAGGAAGGATTTAACCTCCTTTAAAGAGGAGTCTTTGTGGATGCTTACAGGGAACTCCTATTAGACATTGCAAGCGACTTTGGATGTTTGAAAATACAGCTAGTAGCAATGCAAGTGTCATAATTTAATCAGGGACGGAAACTGTTACAAACGAAAAAAACATTTAGGAAAGGAATAGTATATATAGTGGTTTGAAAATAGAATGAAGACCAGTCAATTAAAGTTTATGCTTAAATGGACTGCATAGTGGTGGTATGATCAATGCAGTGCCCTGGGAAAGTGGTCCTTGGAAAAACATTAGATATTTGAAGGATCCAATTGGCTTTCTTAAAGCCAGACTTTAGTGCCTTGCTGGATAGCTCTTTAGTGTTGTGAAAAGGGCCTCTGCCAAATCATGTGTGAAATGTAGGAAAAAATCTGCATACAGGTTTGGTTTTTTTTGTACGAGTGCAGTTCAAATAATTGTTCTTATTTCTATTTTCTTTCAAATCAAACATCAGTTATTTTCCTGTGTTACTTAAAACATCAAATTAACGTGTTTAGGCTTTTCCCTCATATTTGTACTCCATTATGACTAAGGCTGTAGCAAAGACTTTCTTACCATGCAGCTATTCCTACAAGATCATCATGAATACCTTCATAGAGCTATTTTCCATGTACTTTATAGGAGAAGTAATTTTCTGGCATACCACTTTCCACTGAGGCATGATTCTTGATTGAGGTAAACAATTTGTATTGAATTTAGCAAATTGTTTTGACTCTAAAAGGATTTGTAAAAGTGAAAACGTCAAAATAAAAACTTCTCTAGATCTCTAGAACAAAGTATTTTTGTCTCTCATGTCAAAATACATTTTTCTGAAGTTACTGTTTATTTCTCAAGTATTTAAGAAAAAAGTGAGTTTTAGATTAAATCGAATGAAATATTTTCTTGGCCTGAAGCACCTTTGCTGTATACTTTTTTCTTTAATTCTAACAATTTTGTGGCCTAGTTTGTTCATCAGGTCTAATAATGAGGCCTTTTTTATTTTCAAAATAGAGTATTGATCTGTCAAACATTACAGTGTGATTGTGGCTCAAATTTACATTGCACGCAGAATTGCTATGTATATTGTCTAGATTCCTACTATATCAAGTATCTTTGGATACTACGCATCAGGGAAGATGAGTATAATATTTCTCTAATTTTCATATGCTCCTTTAGCTTAAGTTTTGTGTACATACTGGATTTTGGGTGACCTAGAAGTTGTATAAAGCAGTGAAAAGCACTTGTATAGCAACTGTTTATTTTTATCTTCTCTGTCTATCATGAGAACTGTTATGCTACCCGCAACAATAAGAATGCTTCATAGTTTTTAATCTTTAATTCACCACCATATGGGATATATGTTAGCTGAAAGTGTCAATGGAAGAAGTGTAAATTTATTTCAGGACTACTTTTGTAAGCATGAAATGTATTTAAGAAAATCCAGCAAGGATCCACAGATCTAGTTTTATTGAACTAAGAGATTTTTTAAATGGTGTGAACAAATACCATTGTAGTGTAGACCTGAGGACTATTTCTCGTGTATAGCCCTATTTCTCATGTGTAGCCCACACACTAGTAAAAACTATGCAAAAAATGTTTCACTCATGATGCAAGTCCACCTCACAGCTCTGCAACAAGAAAATAAGCACTACTTTCGTTCTTTGTTTTTAAAGCATCCACATTAATTCCATATTATTCTCTTGTGCCAAGTGCTGAATTGCTGCAAAAGCTCTTTGGAATAGCGGTGTCAACCTCTTTGCTATTTTTTGCTGTCTGTGAAGATGGTTCTGCTTCTTCTAAGCAGTGCACATGTGCAGAGCTGATGTAGTGGGAATAAGGAATGCCATGTCTGATTCATTAGTTGCAATTACTTATCATTGTTCATTATTTATTTTGATTTATAATGGATAAAAAGAACCTACCCTGGGCCATTTTAGCATGAATGATAAATGGAGTCTCATAAAACGATTAAACTGGCAACTACTGCTTGTCTCTTAAGTGGACAATAATTAATGTAAGATTGAGAAAATTCCAACCAACGCTTGCCTCAGTCTTTCTTATGCAACTCTAATTACAAAATCTGGCCAATCTTCCCCAAAGCTAGGAAACTTCGGGAAAATTTTTAGCAAATTATGAAGAAACAAATTAAGGCCTCATGTGAAATCAGGCGCTTTTCTCATCACAGTCAACAAAACTTACTCTTCAGTGTCGGCAGTCAATTCAGTCCAGAGTCTGCAGGGGACTACAAACCTGTCAGGGAAAGGTTTGAGGGAAAAATGCTTTTGTTCTTGCTCAGGCTATCTGTCAGAAGATCTAGAACCTCTTCTACAAGCTGGAAATAGTCTTTCATGCTACTAATGTAGTACAGCTACACTTTGAATAATTAAAATTCGCCACTAAGAACAGGAAAGGACATCAGCTGTTAGGATGTCAGGACACTGTTAAATACAATAATATAGTATACCAATCAATTCAATGTTTCCTAAAGCAGTTATGTTGAAAAGTATGATATATATACATATGTATATTAGTATTTTTCAACAGCGTGTATGAGAATTATACTGGAAAGGGAAAATATGTCCACAGCTCACATACTTTGACTGATTCTATTGCTGTTGAGAATTTTAGGTGCTACAGTATTTCAATTTCTGTCTGCCTAGTAATGCTGTTAACTTTGCTGTCCTTTGTAAAAGGAAATCTTGGTGCCTAGGAAAGCGTTGCAAGTATAAACATAAGCACACACATAATTGGGCTTGCAGTCACCAAGAAAGCTATTCTAAATATCTTTGATTCAAAGATAAAAAGTTTAATTTACCTATCACTATATAAGTTTTCTTTCTCTCTTCAGAGCAAGATGAATTTCTTGAAAAGGGCTGCCTCTGTGTCCTGTGGCAGGCGTATCCTTATGATCTGCGTAAAGGAAATGAGCTGTCTATTGTTGGGTGCAGTGACTACAAGCGCAGCACTTCTCCTCTGTGTTGTGACTCTCGGTACATATAAACGTGAAGCAGGATTTGTCCTTGGCACATAGTCTTTAATGAAGCCACTCCTCAGTATTTGGTGAAATTGTAAGAGCTGGAGGTCTTCATGTTTGTGTCTTGGAGAGAAATTAAATTTAGTGACCAGTCATCTGTGGGATATTCCTTTAGTAATATCTGCACCCTGGAGTCAGGATAGTTGTAGGTAACAGGAGTACGGGGATTTTTGTTCAGTAAATCTTGCAAGGGACAACATAGCCCCTGGTGCCTCCCTGAGTCTTTCAGTTGCCCAATGTGGTCTTCAAATAAGCATGTAGGAGCACCCCTCAGTTCATGGGAACACCACGTATCCTTCTTCTCTGGCAGTCACAGAACAAAAAATGGTGTCTTGTTAATCAAGATTATCTGTCAATTTATACACATCACCTATATGACAGGCCATTGAAAGGTTTCTACTCAGTCACCTAGGAAGGTGGTATGTCTGAAGCGTGCTAGTGAATATGTGTAAGTGCAGTAGTAGTGGTTCTATCAGCTGTAGAGCTTATGAGAGTGCCTGGTTTCCTACAGACTTTTGTCCTTCAGTCTCTCAGATCTGTCTTCCATGGCAATAACATCTGTTCCTTCCTGGGTCTGTCTGTGACACTCCTGCAGATAAAGCATTTTGTCATTAGTCTGCAACTACATATGTGCAGATTGCCTGGCCCAGCCGCCTTCAGATGGGGTGTGTAGCTGTTCTGTTCTGCCTACCTTCCTCTCAGGAAATTGTATCTCAGGATGTAGCTGTGTCCACAGTTATCTGTGTACCTCTCCTTTTTCTAATCTTCAATTTTATAACATCTTTTAGGAAGTCAAATTCTCTTTAAGCCCCTTTGCTAAATCTACCTGCAATTGGCCCACTGGCTCAAAAGTTATTTGGGGGATGACAAGGGAAAGACAAGAAGATAGCATGAACCTTCTGTCTTGAGACATTTTAACATTAAACCTATTTCTTAAAAGTCTAGCTTTAAATATATATCTGAAATCTTAAACTTGATAAAATGTGTTAATATTTATTCCTTTAACGGATAAAAGGAAAATAATCTGTATTCAGTACAATCACAAATATGAGTAGGATCCATTGTATATACTATTTAGGCTGCAGTTTTCATCATATTAAGCCTATAAGTAAATTTATGAAGCTCACTTTTCCAGCAGGAGTAGCACAGTATTTGAATTTTTTTTTTTTAAAGAAGTGTCTTGGATATTTTTATTACTGTTTATTGACCAATATTTTGATTAACATACACAATGCCAGGATTTGCCCAGAGTTTATGTAAAAGTGAGAGCAAGTGTGGTGACTTGTGTCCTTGAATCATTTTAGAGTAGACACACAGACCTCTACTTTTTATAGCTTCTTGCAATGTTTTCACACTTTCTGTATTTTAGGACTCCTCTGTACAAAGACTGATGTTGTAGATGACTTCTCAGTCACAGATTTTGGTGTTTAAAGAGTATAAATTGGAATGCTACTGGATTTCTATTACACATACCTAAAAGCACAGATTGTAGAGGCGGTAAAGAAAGCACTAATGCACATGAGAATAATTGCCTTTATTTAATACTAGATACATTTTTCCCCTTCTGAATTAAGAGTTAAATTATGCATAGACAACATAACAGATTACTCCCCTCTCTGCCCTGACACTTCATCACTTAATGGATAGATAGGTGGAACTTCAGAAATAAATTATTACCATTAAAAAAAAAATAATCAAGTGAAAGAACTTGATTACCACTGCAAGACTTGTCCTAATATTAAGTCTGGAGCATGTGCTGCATATAAATGCATGGTTTGTGTAGTAAAGGGCAAGATGGATGGCTCTGCTACCATGTGCTTACTAATTAACCAGCATTGAAGGTAGCCTTGTACAACTAGGAAGCAACTTAGACCAAAAGATGAATACAGAAGCAGGCTGGATGTCTCTGGAACAAAAGGAAAGCAGCTCACAGAAGACAGTTAGGTACCAGAGATGCTTTTTCATCCTATATCAAGAGGATGGGCACTATAACATTACTGGACTTACAGTTTTTCACTAGTAGCCCTAAACTGAACGAACAATGAAAAAGTGAAGCAGAAAAGAAGAGCTTAAGCAGACAGTGCTGCCAAGGTCCATTAGTTTTATTCTATATAACCAATTTTCTGCTATTCTTCCAACATCTTATTTAATGCTTTTAACACTTGCAATAACTTTTGCCTCTGCCTTCTCTTATAATGCATATATTTATATGCAACAGTGAAAATAAGTTAGAGAAATGTTAGAAAATGAGTGTTTTTATGATCGGTTGTGATAATTCTGTTTTGTTTTATTTTCTTAGAACAGCCTCAGCTGAAAATCAGACAAATGTAATACAGTTCTCCCAGACAGTCTTATTTTCCTTTCTGGGGCTAACACTACCTTTGTGTGTGAACACCTGTTTTTAATAAATAATTGAAGCTGCTGATCTTAAGCTTTTCAGAAGTGCCACCCTAAGATAACTGATATTGGGAGTGTACCAAGAAGCAAGCTTTAGATTTTAAGAAGCCGGCTATTATAATAACTTTTAATAGGAATCATAGCAGTTAAAGGAAATTAGCTTTCTATTGTTGGTGGCAGTAATTTGGGAGCGCTGCGGTTCTCCATATTATGACTCTGAGTACATATAACTGTTTCCCACCATTTCTATCCCAATCAGCTGATACAGCTAAGTAATTGAAAATGAAATAATACAATACATTTCTACTTGTGGGATATATAAATAATTATTCTGTTTTGAACATCACGAAGTATTAGAAAGGTTAATACTTTTAATCTTGTGAGGATGCAGATTGTAATGATAATTCTTAGTATAACAGTTGTTTTTCTTGTAAGGAGTATGGATCCCTCAAAGAAAAATATAAACTTTTTTTTTTAAATGAGGGACAAAACAAGTCTTTTTAGCCCACAAATATCATTCAGTTATTGACAGTGTAATGTCTGGGCCACCCAGTCAGAAATTCACAGCTCCTTACAGAGCAGTTGTAGCCCAGGAAGCTCTGCTCATGTCAGGGAAGATCTCTGCTGACACAGGGATGTACTGCCAGGCAGCCCTTTCCAGCCTAGTGAGTTTTATTCAGTTCAATTTGTGCACAGTTTTCAATGAACACTTAAAAAGAACCTGTAGTAAAAGAGTAATTTTTTGAACTTAATAGGGAAAGGATAAATGTCCTTAGGCCCAAGGTGCTAGTTATTTTTATTCATGTAGCAGTATGGGGAAAATTTTTGGGAGTAGGAAAATTACTTACTAGCCCTGCCTACAGTATAAAGGAGAGGCGTACGGTCTTCCTATGAACTCTCTCCCTTTGCTGTCACAATTAAATATCACAATCTTTTTTTCATTTACAACAGCTTTTACTGCTTCTTGTATTGATATTTACTCCCCAGTTATTCCTCCGTTTCACCCTGCCCTGGCTTTGTACAGCTGATATAAGAGGTTAGTAAAGCTGTGTGTCCCAGCCAAAGGCTCTCTGTATATGTCCTTGCTGTATCTTGACTTCCAACCAAGGTGGGATCAACACCCACACATTTCCAAAGACAGAAAGCTTGTGTTCATTGGTCACAGAGGAGTCATGTTGTAGTCTATCCAGATCCCCAGTTTCTACAATTAGGGGACCAAAAGTGAGGACCAGTAACAGAGCATACAGCTGCATCTTAGTCTTGATAGAACCTTGGAGAATTTTGGCTTAGCCCTGTTGTTGTTGTTATTCATTACTTTTTAAAATACTTGTTCTGCTCAAAACAAACGTGGTAGAATGGCCACAGAAATTAATCAGTGATAAAGACCCTCCAGCAATATTTACAATGGAAGCATGATCATTCCATTATTATCTTTGACTGAGGTATATAATTGTTATGTGATTTCTAGATAGCTAAGCTATAAAATGGCAAGCACAGAAGTGTTGCAGGTGCAGGTTATGTGTCATATAAATATTGAACTCCTGAGAAACAGCCAAGAGAAGAAGGGAGAAAAATAACTGCTTAAGAGGCCTATGAGTTGAGTGAAGATAAGACTTCCACTCCTGAAGACAGGCCATTCACGCAACTCGGGCAACAAGAAGAGGCAGTCCAATACTTTTTAAGTCAGATGTCTAGCTTACCACTACAAGTACAGAGAGCCAGTAGTTAGTGTATGGTGCATGTCTCCTTGGGCTTTAATTTGTATAGCTTTCTACTGTGGATGTGCACCTCATGGGGTGTGGGTTGTACCACACTTAGTACTGCTACTTCTGACCTCTTTCACTATCTGGCAGAGGGAAGCCCCATGTGTGAGGAATGGCAACCGGGGCTCTTGGCTGTATTTATTTCAAGACAGATTGAACTCATCATCTTATGTCCTAATCCCTATCCTGATTGAGCATGTGCACCTCTGCATGTTATACTTCTGCCACAGTGAGTTATTTGCACAGAAGTCATGATGGATAGCTCACTGGAGGGGGGCAAGTCTCTCCTTTTGTCCAAGAAACTTAGGACGGGCACTACTGGGTTCCAGGTCAGACCCGTAAACAGGAACATATTCTGCTTAGGACTGCTTTAGACAAAGATACAGCACTGCAGTGGCAGCCAGGAGCCAGCTCAGTGCCAAACACTTTGCTAGAATTATGTTTCCCCATGCTTCTTCTGGCTCTTGACTGCTCTGTGCCTGGCTACCCACAGTCTAGCTGAAAGGGGGAGGGTGGGAAACACATTCACCTCGAGTTAGAAAGTGGACTATATTGGTGTGGACCTAGATGAATTTGAGGTACTTAAGCAGTGATTTAGATAGGCAGATCTGGTTTGCTAAATGAGCATGGAATGATGACTTCTCTCCCACACCTGGAAATGCATCACAAATGGGATTACAGCAAGTACCTGCTGCCCACACTCTCTCCCTTCTTTGTCAATGATAAGGAACTCTTGAGTCCTGAGCAGATGGTCTAATGCCTTGATGGATTGCTGAATTAATATTTACCTGAATATTTAATCTGTTTTTCTAACTTCACCAAAGTTTTATATAACGTCCTGTATTAGAAACAAAATAAACATAGTGGCAGGTTAAGATTAGACTAGTATAATCTATTATTAGTAGAAGGACTGGTTTATAGAAAATAATCAGAAATTTATAGTAGTTGTATGACATGATAAACAGTTTTAGTCATAGGACTCTGAGGGAAAAAGAAAATAATGTTGATATGAAGGAAACCAGAAAACGCAATAGTTAGCGGATATATTAATGCAGGGAAATACTTTCCATAATTTTTTTAGTTACTTGCAGGGAAATACTTTCCATAATTTTTTTAGTTACTTGTATATATGAAACAGCTTTGTGTAATGAAACACACATAGTAAGTCTTGTAAATCTCACACAGACTTTTGTGTATGTTCCTCCATATTAATGCATTCCAGATAACTGTTGCACAAGGTTTTGGTTCTTATTTCCTTATACACTTGCCAGGATAGCATACTAGGGAATCAAACATGTGGCTCTGTTAATAGTACTCCTGAAATAAAGAAAAAAAAAAACCCAAAACCAACCAAACAAAAAAAAAACCCCAGGTTTTTAAAAGTATTTAGGTACTCTTTGCTTTCAGTGTATGCCAGACAAAGCTATTGGTAACTTAAACCTGTCTAGTTTCTTTGACATTGGTAAAGTTGCAACTGATACTATTGGCAGTCGACTTCTGTAATTTTGCTGAAAAAGGCTGGCAAATACCAGTTTTGACCTACGCATTAATCTTTATTATTGCAGTCATTCCAAACCATTGTTTCTAGAAATCTGAAAATTGTGTCCCCTCAATGTATGTCTGATGATTATGACTGAAAGGAAAATTTGGGGGAACTGACAACTCTGTGAATATGTCTGGGCATTGTAGGTGAAGTTTCACACCTATTGAAATAGATTGGTTGCAAATCCATTTGTTGTGTTATTCTGTGTGATTATCTTGAAAAGAAATACACATGAACAACTTTCCCTTTAAATTAGCTGGGTTTTTTTTGTTTACAAATTGTACTAAATTCCTTTCCTTTAAGCCTGTATGAGAGCTCCAAAAGACAAGCAAAATGTACAGAACAATCCAATGTAACACATAGGTCAAGTTGCTTAGTACACAGCTGTAAGTGATTAAAGGTGCTTACTAATTATGGTGAAAATGATTATAAAAGAACTATAGAGATTAGTGCAAAATAGAACAGAGGCACCGGACAGAAATGAACACTGTACTCAGAAATGACAGCATGAGGAAAAGCCAATGTATTGGATTCTTATTCATAGGTTAGTCAGATAGTTACAGTAAATATTTTTCATATATGTTAAACCAAAATGCTGTGGAGTTTATTTTCAGACTATTCATGGTTTATTTAGAATCAAGACCTATAATTTCCAGCAGCTGTCGTTCTCAGTATAAGGATGCCAGTGCTTGTGCCCAAGTGGCAGTCTCATTAACAAAAGCTGTGCTAATTTGCATATCAGCATAAATGTACTATAAATCGTCTTTTGCTGTAGTCTAGATAACATTTTTAAAAGACTGTTGCTATCTTGGGCGGGGGAGAAAATTCTTAAAGAATGGTCTGTTGGGACATGTAACCATGGTAACTAGAAAGCCAACTTGCTATAATTTGTTGTAATTTAAAAAATCTAATACTGATTTACTTTTTACTTCACAAAATATAATGGAATCTCTAATAAAGAATCCATACTAAAAAGCGTTGTGCTTCTACCTAGTGTTGAAATTCACTAAAAGTGTATTTTGGAAAAATAATGTGTTTTATCTGTAATATTTAAATAAGTTGGGTTTTTTTTCAATTTTAAGTCAAAAGATTTTAGCACCATGATACTATCTATGAAATTAAGTTAGAGTATTGTAGGTCTTTGTGTTTCCTAGTGAGTATCTAGGGAATATTTACGTAGGGCACTTTTAATAATGCTCTCATGACAATTCTGCCTGTATGTGCTTGCATGTTCTCCTTTCACCGTTGACAGTGCCGTATCCTTCCATGCTGTTTGTTATATTTCCACTTCGGGCAGTTGTTTTGCACCAGTACCTAAAACCTACATTCAGTACAGCTAGAAAGGGTAAAAACTAAAAGCTGATACTGTGAGTAGCCCTACCTCCCCAAGTGGTGTTTGAAGAGCTGAGTAGGAGGGAGGGATTACTGCAAATCAAGGCTCTTTTGGAAACAGGGAAAGAAAGGAAACAGAAATGTTAAGTCAACTCTTCCTAGATTGGAAGAAAGAGTTGCTCTCTTTAATTACATTTTAGAATTGAACAACTTTGAAGTCAAGGATTAACAACCTTCCTACTTCGGGATTTAAATAAAATAGCTAATTAGCCCCTACGAGAGAAAAGGAGTCCCATGAAGTTGAGCTTTTGGCTTTGTTTTATGTTTCCATGACCTCTGAGGATTATGAAAGTTTTGTTTTGGAAGTAAAGGATCGTTTTGTGGGAAACTGTAACTCGAGCGGATTCCTGCATGAGCTGATTAGAACCTGTGGTGTCTTTGTGCAGAGATTGACCAAGTACAGATTTCTAAGAATTAAGGCCCAGGTACTGAAAGAAAATGACTTCTGTCAAACGCTTTTGCTCTCAGTACTTGCTGAACAAAATGTATATTCTCCATATACCTTTCAATTATCATAATCACTTTGTTTCAAGTAAAGACATTTTTATATTTTGCTCATACTTCCAAGACAAGGATGACATTTACTGTTAATTCTTGAGGGAAAGACAAATTACAGTCTCTTTTTATACTATCCCTTTACCTGGCATTCTTTGCAAGATCTCTCTTCTACTGCAGTTTTAAAATACTAGCCTGTTTCAGTGTCTGAAGTTCGCAGGTGGGCTCAGACAGCATATACACACCCCTTAATCCTCATATTTGCAAATTTAGTGAAAAAGCTTTTGAATACATTGAGTTAAAAAAGGAGTGAACTTCATATCACTATTTGTCATGTCCACATCAGTAATTGATGGCAGTTTCAGAAACCACCATTAGCTTAGAATATCACAAATGAAATGGAGAATTTTCAATATCAATCAAAATTTCAATGTAGGAATAGATTAAATAGTTTCTATGTTGAAGCCTATCCATTTGAAGAATCGCCCAAAAGGCAAGTTGTCTTTTTATAGAATTTATATGCTTTGAAGCATCTTTCTTTCTATCAAGAGTGAATATATGATATAAACTCAGGGAGATTCTATAAAATACATCTAGATTTTATGAGAGTGTCATAATGGAAGAAAACAAAGTGATGCAATTAGTGCAAATCGATCAGCCTGAAGCTAGAAGAACTAAGAATATCTTCTACTCATATTTCTACTCTTCAAAATTTAGCACTTTCTGTAACACAGTTTCATTTGGGAATCTCCTTACAAATGAACTTTGAAGTGTAGTTCAATCTCATATAGGACATTTTGTCAATAAATGTCTTTGAAAATCAGTATGTTTGTGAGAGAAAAATGTCAGCAGGATTTTTCCTGCAGGAGCATATCTGCCGTTCTGCTAAGTTCTAGCTCTTCTTGGAGTTCCTCTTGGAGTTCCTGGTTTATAATGTTATTTCTAGGGAAAAGGCTTTCTTCTATGGGAATAATAATCTTGAGACAGCTCAAAATATTGAACTGGTTTAAAAATAACACTCCCTTAATAGAGAGAGACCTGAGTCAAAGGGCAGTATATCACTATGTAATTAAAAGGTACATAAAAAATTCATATGCACAAGAGATAAGACTTCAAAAGTTCAAATTTAACTTTTGAATCTCTGATTTTTGATGAGGGAAAATTAATTTTGCATGAATGTAGAATCTTACATGGAACTTAACTTAAAAGAAATGAAAAGTAATCTCCATTGTCCTTTTTACCATAATAGCTGGAGTTCCAGGTTTGGGGTTTTGTTTTGGTTTATTTTTTTTTAAACCCTCTTAGTCTACTCTTATACTATTTTTATTTCCTCTCTGGTTACATGGTTAATTTAAAGTGAAATTGCTCTAATTTAAAGTCAAATTGCCCTTCTTTTCTCTATCATGATAAAGCCTCTCTGTCTCATATAACCTTTCTCCAGAAGAAAGCTTTTACATTATTGTGTTTCAACGGTGGGTCTGGCTTCATACAAACACATTGTTTGAAACAGCAACAAACAGAAGCTTCATAAACTACTGAAAATATAGATTTTTCTACAACTAGAGAGGAAAAACATATTTTCTATAAATAGAGTCTAAATAATTTATTTTTTCTGCCGCTCTTAGCTGGAATATGTCTTGGTCCTGACAGTATTGCACCTGAAACAAAATGCGCTTGGATAATCTTCTGTACTAGCTTTTACCATAATTAGTTTCATGAATGATAATTACTTTAAAGTTCTGTCAACCAATTATCACTTTTTCTGAAAGTCTGGGAGAGTATATCCTGTTTGAAAAAGCTACTAGTGTCTCCACAGGGTGCTGTCTTTGCTGCTATGTGTTTGGACCAAACCACTGTCCTCTCTCCTTCCCTCCCTCCCCATTTTCAGGTGCCAATACCCACTCAAAATCTATGATATATTATGAGTAAGGTAAATATCAGAAACCAATTCAGGTGAGATAAATGTGGATAGTAGGAAAGAAAGGCTTTATGGCAGCATTGTCTCCTGTAGTTGTGGACAAGGTATATGGGAAAGGAAAGGTCAGATAGGGTTGGGGGAATGTGAACTCAGCAAGAAGAGGACTGATGTCAGGAGCTAGAAATGTAGATCAGGAGGATAGAGGAAGAAAGCATCAAGCATAAGGTAGAAAAGCAATCAACCACAACAGGAGTGCCTGGGTGGCATGGATGCTCAGCAAGTCTATAGATGACTCTACATTGGGGAGAATACTGGAACTGATGGAAGGAAGGGCTGCCATACAGAAGGACCTCAACAAATTAGAGTAATGGGTTGACAAATTTCATTCAAGTTCAACAACAAAAAAATGTAAAGACTAGCTCATTAGATGGAATAACTCATGCAGCAGCACAGTCTGGGGACTGACTGGGTGGGAGCAGCTCTGCAGAAAAGGATCTGGGGGTCCTGGTGGACCAAATTGAGCATGTGTGACTTTGTGGCAATGAAAGCTAACACTGTATTAGTGGCCCTGTCTAACAGTGGTCTATATTAGCAAGAGTGGTGCCAGCAGGTCAAGGAAAGTGATTATTTTTTTCAACAAAGGACTGGTGAAATTACATCTTGAGTACTGGTTTTGGTTTTGGGGCTCAGTACAGTAGAAACATTGACGAACTTCAGAGAGTCCAATGAAGGATCACTACGACTGTTAGGCAACTGCAGCACAGGACACACAGAAAAGGCTGAAGGAACTGTGCTTGTTTAGACTGAAGAGGAGAAGAGATGGAGATGGGGATTATAGCTCCACTCCCAAATGCAGAATGCAGACAGGGACAAACTCTTTGTCACTGCAAAAGAAGAACGGTTGTGGGTAGCACCAATGGAAATTACGATGAATTATGACAAAAATGGGTCTTACCAACAGTGGTTTGACAGTGGACCAAGGGTTCAGAGAAGCTGTGGAATCTCCACCCTTGGAGATTTTCAAAACTTATCTGAAGATGGCTCTGTGCACCTGGTCTAACTTTGAAGCTAGCCCTGCCTTGAGCAGGAATTTGGACTAGATGACTTTTAGAGGTTCCTTACAAATTAATTTATTCTATGTTTCTATTATTCTGTCTTTCTACCTTAAAAAAAAAAAAAAGTTTGGTTTTTAAGTTTACCAGTTCTTATTGCAAGCTGTAATTCCACACATATCAGAATTCCATCTCTGTCAAGTCAGGGGTACAGACTTTAGTCTGTGCGCCTTTGTATTTTTGGCGTGCTACAAAGCAGTAACTGGAAAACCTGCTTCAGAAAAAACTGAAACACCTCTGCATTTCTGTGATGGTACGTTTTAGTACTCCTTGACTGAAGTATTTAGTTATTGTAAGCAAATTATACTCTGCCCAGCGCTTAATGACTCTATAAGTAATAAATGTTTTGCTGGCCTGCTATTTGGTTGTAATTGGCAATCTGGCATTCTGACACTGCACAGTGTCAGCTGCACAGCTGGCACTGCATTTCAGGGAGGTATATCACAGACTTCTCAATTTTTGGACCTACCAGGAATTTTCTTTAAAAGGTACTAACTTATGTCTATACTTTATAATGTACCACACAAAAATATTTATAGAGATGAACTTTTACCAAGTAAGTAAAGTATAAATGGGCAGTTGATTCTGAGATAGCAGTAGGAGATACACATCGCTGGCATTGGCAACTAGACAAGCTGACATCAGAGTCTGTGCACACTGTGGACTAATGTGCTGTAAAAATGTAACTATAATAAAAGCAAACTAGTTCACTTTTTTTTTTCTTAAATACCTGCTAAATTGCTATTCATTTAGAACTATACAAGTACTTCTGACTCATTGACAGCCTTAGTATGAGCCACATATGTACTCTTTACCAAACAAAGCCATTATCTGATTTGGGGGGAGATCATTAGTGGTTAGGAGTATATATTCTTCAGGGAAATGAATGTGGTTCTTCCAGGGGAAAAAAGTTTTTTGTAGTATTGTAGACTAGTTTCTAGGGAACGGCTGTATGATGACAACTGAGTGCTGTGTTTTGCTTCTGATGAAATTCTACTGCTCCAAGATTCATTCCTGCCCTGACTCGGTTAAAAAGTTTTCCCTAGTCTTCGACAGTCTGTTGTCCTGAAATGATGCAATTTGAATGGGGAGCTGTCAAGGTTTTATTATTCTTGGTCTAGGAGACCCATGGCATGGCCTTGATGCCATATACTCTGAGACATTTAATGATGCAGCAACTTCATACCCTCAATTAGAATTCTACTTGCATATAGAGAGATTCCCTGAATTGTCATATCCTCAAATCGCATCTCCTCTGTTACGTAAATTAAGTGTAAAAATGGCTTACAGCTCCTGCAAGATGCACTGCTGTACAAAGAGCTGCTTATAAAATTACTGAATAGAATGAATGGATTAAGAACATTCACGCTGTTACTTTCAGTGGATTAAATATCCATGCTTTTTATTTCAAGTTAATCAGCACTTTGTACTGCGGGACGAAAAACCAACAACCCTGTGCCCTAAATCTCAATAGTAGAAATCATTATCATGCCAAAGAACTTTCATTGCCATAAATAAACTACTGAACTTTTAAAGATACCAAATTGCACTTCCTAAGTATGCACCATCTCTGTTCTTTCTAAAGTGAACACAGAGCTTTATTAAATGATGTATTCAAAAGTTAGAGTTAAAAAAGTTTCACAAATAATCTAAGCCATGTTATTCATTCTGCCTAAATTCTAGTATGCACTCTGTATAATACACCTTAATATACTCCCACACATGACACTAATTTTTGTTGAAGGTGGCTGGATGACATAGTGTGGGTTTTTTTTCAAATTGCATGTCTTAATAAAGAAAGATTTTGGTTTTGACTTACTGAACGCACAAAAATCTCATACTGCTTTGTGGTTTACCCTACAGCACTTCAGCAAGTAAGGAATATTTTTCATAAAGATAGAAGATGCACAAATGTGAAACCATAATAGAAGCCCTTGTGTGACATTAGCTCTGACATGCTACATGAAGTGCCTCTCATAACTATCATATCTTATACATATTGTAATATTTCAGTTGTAATGTGTATTTACAAACTGTAGACAGTCTTTTGAAAAATATGTACTTGCTAGTTCTTTCTACGTTATACGTTCAGAAGGACGTATAACTTTGTGCCCTTACTAAAAAAGCATAATAAATTTCAATTATTTTCTCTAATAAAGACTCACAGATGTGCCACATCAGTTACAAAACCTGAAGAATAATGAGTAGATGATTCTAAGCAAGTGTCATGTGTCTAATACCAGTTGTATCAAAGTTTGCCAGATCTTTTCAGGGTATTGCTTATTTTGTCAGACTAATTTTAAAAAGAGGGTTGAGAGCTTTTAGGAGCTTTAAACCAAGGTATGTTTATGGTAACTAAGGTATTCTGGAAATACTATGGGAGTTGGCATCATTTCGACTTCACCTAGGTGCTGTATCCCCCTTCTCATCCCCGTCTTCTACAAGTAAACGTTTCCTTTGTCGGATACCTTGTGACTAAATCCCTGCTTGAGCCCCAAACAGGTGATGTTTCAGCTGTCAGTCTGTACCTTAAGCCACAACATAGAAGAGAGCAAGGAAAAACTACACCTGTTTCTTCTCACCATGCATAAGAAATTATTTTAAATTACCTTGGATAAAGTCTTGGAGACATTCAACCATCCCAAGACTCTCATTCAGCTATTACTACCTGCCCTCCCTAGGTGATTCTTTCCCCCTTGCTCCCTAAAGTGAAATGTTGCTTGTAAGAATGACCAAAGTTACTGTCATAGCTTGTGTAGGGCCAAAATCAACTTTTTTTACATTTTCTAACCATATGAGATTTTATTTAGAATATTTGTTTAGCTTGAAAATTAACCTAGGCTGTAAAAAAAACAAACAAACCCAAAAAAACTCCCAAAACCACCTTGAAAATTAACCTAGGCTGTAAAAAAACAAACCCAAAAAAAACCTCAAAAACCACAAAAACCTATAAATCTGAACTGTTTTATGTATAATCTGAAGAAAGTCCTGTATAGGTTCATAATTTAAATGCTACAATTGCAAATGTCTCTCAGTCAAACTAAGGGCTACTGTAGTCTCATAATAATGGCGTAACTCCTCACTAGGTAAGAAGTGTTAACAAGCAGTCCGACTAGAAACCCCATACACTTCACACGTTTGCTGTATGAGGTACTGCTTGAGACTACTGGATGTTTAAGATCACATTCAGCGGAGTTGAGAACAGATCTCTCAATTCTCTGTTCAGACTGGATATTAGTTTGCTCATGCAACACAACTAGCTTGTACTAATGTGGGGCAATGGTGATCATCCTTTTAACCCCAGCTTATCCTCAACAGATCTCTGCATGAAAGTATAAACAGCTGGCAGGAAAGATAAGAAGAGAACACATTCTTCTGGCTTGCAGCTCAGTGTATTTCCCCTAGGCTACAGGGAATTTATTCCTTGGAAACATGTAGCTGAAGGATACTAATTTTGTCCTGACTAGCCAGACAACAGGCAGTGGGATCTGATTGAACACCTGATACTTCGAATTGTGAAAGCCTTGATGTACCTTTACCTCCTAATCATTACGCACTCGTGTTGTATTAAGCACAATTAAGCTCTTGAGATTTTTGTCTTTGTCTGTGTTTGATGTAGTATTTTGCTAAACATTTCCATTTTGGATGGGAAATAAGGATCAGAAGTGGGAGGACCTCATATCTGTTTCTTCTGTCTTCCTAGGCAGTGGCAATGCTTACTTTTTTTTTTTCCCTTTGAATTTTGTTTTATTCAAACTATTGTTCCTCTAATGTTCTTTTCCTACTGCATCTCAAAGGTTACGAATATAACAAATATTACAGGGTGGATTTTTATCTACTTGATTTTATCCTGTCTTTCTGAGTTTGTCATATCTCTGTACAATTGCTGTTAAAGTCATGACAGAAGGGATCCATTATATTCCCAAATCTATGGAAGGTCAAAATTGCCCTGGAATTCTTTATTACCCTATCACAAGCCATAGTGTCACCCTCACTGAAAGGTGTTAAGTCAAAAAGTCAGTCCTGTTTTCCCTGGTTTTAGCAGCTGTATCTGGATGCAGGGTAATTCTTGACCCTACCCCTTGCCACTTCCCAGAGGTTTGCATGCTTTTACATCTACCAGCGTAACAACATCGATTGTTGCTCTCTAACTCATTTCTATCAAAATGAGACAACATTAACACTAAGACTGCATTGAACCGGGCCACGCTGGCCAATTTAAGAACAACCACTTACGCAGTTACATCCACAGATCCATGTTGCACTGTCTTTGCGATGAAGGGCACTGGGTCCTGTACCCCTTTCACCCAGTTCAGCTCTAGGCAGCAGATAACATCCTATCACAGCCTGAACCATCATAGCTTTTGTAACTCTCTGTTTGCATGTGTGCTGAAAAGGTGCCCCTGGGCTTATGGTATGGATTACAGTAGGTCAAGCAACGCTTAACTGTATCACTTCTGCATCAATTCTTCAGTCACTGGATAGACCTGGCGATTCTTTACCAAAACACCTAAGTACCTATGTATTTGAGAACAGGAGCTCTGGGACATCATCCAAAAGCCATTAGGTCCTGGAAGTTCCTGTTTACTTCAAACTTGAATAGGTCCCTAATAGGACATGCCATTTTGGTGCCATGGTGTTGATGAGGCAGGGGAAGAAGCTGAGCTGTTGTAGATTAGTCAGGGCAGCTTATGGTCTTTATGCTTCAAAGTAAGTCTGCAATTGCCAAACCAACAGAAGAGGTCAACTCTTTTAATTTTTTTGCTAAGGGACAAGCTGCCAGAAACAAATAGCCAGTAAAATTATGATGTGAGCTAAGTATGGGAAAGTTGTTACCACAACAAATTTCTCAAAATCTCTATCCTTCAAAAATATTGCAAATATTTTGTGGAATAAGCTAATGTCCATCTTTCAAAAAAATTAGTATTCATGAAAGAACTCTTTGCTGATACTAAACGTCAAGAACAGAGCTTGGTTAGTGTTTCCAGTAAATCTTTTCTTTTTAGTGCTGTTTAACTGAGTGACTATTTATTGTAATAAACATTGGATGAATAGTAGCACAACTAGCTGCAAGCAGATACCATTTAAACCGCAACCTTATTTATCAGAGAGTGGCAATACTTTTTTTCTTAAGCCAGGGCCTTT